>NC_134569.1:7633630-7881130 GCF_050947875.1 Dermacentor variabilis
TGTACTATCTGGCGGCGGGGGTGCTGTTGTGCCATAGTACGAGCACCACGTAGCGACCACGAGGTGACCACGATGCGATGGGAGCTGCCTTACTACCTGCAACACGTGGTTACGACGAGGCAACGAAAGCATCCAATTCTTCGCGACGAATCAAGAATTCGACGGGAGGCGACTCCAAGAAGCGCCAAGCCATGTCCGCGGCGAATCAAGAATTCGGCGTGGGCGAGGTCATCACCTTGCCCCGCCTGGTTCCTGCCGACGAGAACTCGCCCAAGCCGGTTCCTGCTGACAAGGGGTCGCCGAAGGGATTTAAGGGCGAACCGGCCCATTGTGAGGACAGAGAGTCGCTTGCAGCCGCCCAGTCGGTCTGATGCGCTCCTACCTGTACGCTATAATCTACTATCTGTAAATATTGTATAAAGTTTTTCGTTTCTGCTTCGTCCGCGGGAAGAGTCCGTCTTTCGTCCTGAACCATGAAGTCACAACAATGGTAAGCTGCCGAGTGCCCGTGGGGCTATACTAATCCAGTTGTAACCAAGTTAGGAAGACCCAGTAAGCTTCAACAAAAAACACTCCCTCACCAGAACAGGAATTGGCCTCCCTGGTGCAGTGTTCGGCCACTCCCTCCCAAATGCAAATTCGATCAACCAATGGCTTTCAGTCTCGAGCATCTGCGGAGCACTTGACCAAGGCGGTGGTCAGACCTGTAACGCAGCAGAGGGTGCTAATACCCCTGACACACGGGCACTCTAAAGTCCTTTAGGTAAGGGGACATCTACCGGAAAGGCGTTCAAGTGCAGTGACACACGACAAAGGAGTATCTCCTTTACGGCAAAGTTACTTTTCGGGAAAGGAGATCGTGCAACTACTTTTCGAGCGGAAAAGGAGTTACTCTCGCACACAGCGTGCACAACTCCTCAATAGAAGGAAACCAGCCACACAACTACGGTGCCCATAGGTATTTTTTTTACCTTGAGAAAATGTTTTAATTGTTAGCGTTAATACAATTTGTCGAATAGTGGAGATTTCCTCTAGCTATACTCTCAAACGCTCGCATAACGTCGCTAGTGCCGCCATGTTGAATTCTGGCAGTGTCGTCGTCGTTTGCTGCGCGTATATGGTGTGTTCACGTCGCGAGATGGAGACTGCACAATCAGCGCCCACAGGAAATACCCAGAAGACACCACAGTTGTTGGAATAACATATTGAATAAAACGCGTTACGCCTGCGCGCACAAAGGAAGGGACGACATAGACGTGAGAAAGGACGACAGAAACGTGGGCAGCACCAGAATAAACAGCACGCACAGCAAAACACCGGCTGCACATAGTTGCTGGATCAAGTTAAATGGCTGCTAACAACGCAAAAACGCGGATAAAATAAACGACTATAAGCATTATTAGCCATCAACAATGAAAAATATATTTTTAGGTTCTACAGTGGCTAAGTGTAATTAAATGCGCAGCTTGTTAAGAATGTTTTCTCTCTTGTGGCTTTAACAGCGAGCGCTATTTTTCTTGCGGCGTTCATCTGAAGAACTACCTAAAGAATTTCAGTGCAGTGCCGTGTGTCATCGGCGCAACTCCTTTCTGCAAAGGGTCCTTCAGGGTAGCAAAAGGGGTTTACTGGAAAGGACTTTAGTTTTGCCCGTGTGTCAGGGGTATAAGAATCTCTGGACCCAGACAGGCCGCCAGTGAAAACTGAGCCCTGGCAATATTTAACACCCGAACTCTCTCGAGTGAGGCTAGCTTAGCAGGACTCTTTGAGGAACTATCAGGCATTGTTCGGGATATTATTTGCCTTAGTGAGGTAGAGGAACTAGTGAGGTTTATACAGCGCTGACTAACGGCTACGTCCTCTGCTATAGAGGGCTCCCAGAAAAGAATCAATACGAGTAGGATTCCTAATCCACAAGGACATAGCGGGCAACATTGACGAATTCTACAGCACCCAGGTAGCACAAAAGAGATACATAACGTTTTTATATCGTTTATCCGAGACTAAAGAAACGGTTTAAGGAAGAGACGAGTAAGACAACTTCGCTGGTAAAACGTCGTATATGCCTGTTAATGTCCGGCTTAATTACTTTTCTCAGACGATCTAGAACAGCTCTTCAAAACGCGTTCGAAAAGCTGGTCTTGAAATAGGGTTGGGAAAGACGCAAATAATTCCTTTTTCAGGGCTCTTCATATATGATTTCTAAACGCTTTTAAGACGTTATCTAAAAGCTGGTCTAGAATTAGACTTGAAAGGTTTACGATCATCTGAAGCTAGTTTTCGTGGTTTCCATATGAGTCAAAGCGTCGGTGTCTAGTGCTATTGAGCTCCTGGCGCAGTGCCAAGCACTGTTGCCTATAGAGGCCGACGCATCCTCGACCAAGCCACCTGAAAAGGCATATGTCCACGAAAATGAATTCGCAATGCCGCTTTTGGTATGCAGCAACGATGTTTATAAACAAAATGGGAATGACATCCCGCTAAGAAATGGGCGCGTCTTGACAATCGGTCAAACCAGGATTTTTGTGCTAAGCACATGAAACGAGCATATCACATACCAACGCTTTATTGCAAAAATAGTACTTATGCAAGGTCAAATATATGAGAAATGCGAGGTAAATCGAATTAAAAGCACATCAAGAATCACTGAAGCTACCAGAAACAATTCTTAATGAACTAGAAATTGATCAAGAATGGCTAGAACATGCATAAACAAAATTATTAAGTACGCATACAATGACGAACAGCAAGAACGCGAAGTGTGCTAAAGTTTTTTTTTTGTTTTGCGCAGTAAAGAGCACATGCTATCATATGAACAGACTAGAGTTATTTAGAAATTGATATCACAGCAACTGCAAGAAGCAGAATAAAAATGAGAGATTTAATCGCATGGTATCTGCCTACAAGCTATGTTACCAATAGTCTAGGAGCTTGAAAAGAACACAAAAAGGAACAACGACACATACGATCAAAAATCATTGCTGTGGTAAAAACCAAAAAACGGCAACATGTTAAGCTTGAAAATATTGCCTGTACGGTACATGAAATATAGTAACGGTGAGAGAATTAAAAGAACCTTAAAACTAAGGAAAACACTCTCGTGAATGATCATAAAGAATACTAAAATAAGGAAATCTGTGTAACAAGTGAGCAGCACTGTAATGCAGAGTACAATGAGACCGAGTAACGCTATACATAACTAAAATAATCATAGTACTCTAGTACACGAGAAATGAATGTGCAAGCCTTATTATTACAAAATTGTATAAAGCTGGAAATTTTCTGGCCGCGGCGGCCGCATTTCTATGGTGGCTAAATGCGAAAACACTCGTGTAGTGTTTTCGGTTCTCTGATCTGACCAAGCACTCGTGTGCGCAGGCTGTGACGTCATTGAGGAAAGGGTTAAAAAGCGGCTGTCTAATAAACACGGGGCTCTTTGGGTTCGTGCCTACATCGGAGTGGCGTCAGTCCTTTGCTCGCATCACCGCTCCGGCAGCGGACACGACATGGAGTCAGTAGTGCGTCCCCATCCTTGTTGCCCTTGCGGCACTCACCCGGCGTTCGATCTGCGCGATGACGGCTCCGCCAGCGGCAGCCCCGCCACCGGCAGCCCCGCCACCGGCAGCCATCAACTTCGACCGGACTGATGGAATGACCAGAATGGATTATGTCATTCGATGACTACCGCTACGCGTCGGGGCTCAACGACAGAACGGAGGAAGCCCAGGTGCGAACGCTTTTGGGCACCATGGGCAGGCAGGCCAGAAATTTTTTCAGACATTCGGCCTTACCGAAGAGGAGTCTCGAAGCTACGAGAAAGTGAAGAAAAAGTTCGACGCCCATTTTGTGGCCACGAAGAATATAGTCTATGAAAGCGCAAATTTCCATCGCCGGAAGCAAGAACCGGGGAAAATGCGGACAACTTTGTGACAGCCCTGCACGAACTTGCCGACCTCTGTGAATTTGCAGAATTCCGACATCGAACGATCCGCGGCAGATTTGTGGTCGGCCTCGAGGACACACAGCTATCGGAAGCGCTCCAGATGGATGCCACCAGTTCACCGACAGCAACTGGAACTCCGGGCCGTCAGCAACGAGGCGAATACAGGCGAACTTGACGTGGTCCAACGGGCAACGAGGAAGCCGTCCAGCAACTGGGAGGCCGGCGCCACAGCACAGCAACGGCAGGGGTGGTCGCTGGGACAGCGACGACCGCAAGGGTGCCAGTTCTGCGGACGGTCGAGCCACCCGAAAGCCCAGTGCCCTGCACGTTCAGCGCGGTGTGGCCACTGTGTAATCAAGGGACATTTCGCTGTGGTGTGTCACAAGAGAACAGAAAACAACCAGGTGGGCGTGTCTATGCTAAAAGGCGACGGACAAAACTTTTTTGTTATGACACTCAACGGCTCAAATGCCAGATACGCGGAAGTGCCTATCAATGGTGTACGCGTAAGTGCAAAAATTAATTCAGGAGCCGAAGTCACTGTTGTTCCGCCAGATTTCCCCGGTGTACCGCCTCGTATAGACGGGTCACAAGCGGTGTTGAGAAGCGCTACGAATCAGCGCCTCGAAGTGAATGGTTGTTTTTCAGCAGATATTGTTTGGAAAGGCAAAACAACGCGACAAACACTGTACGTTGTAGAGTCACTGCAATGTGTCCTATTAGGGCTCCCAGCCTTGAAGCATTTGGTGTAGTAAAATTTCTTGATGTGGTTGACTATAAACAGTACGAGCACATGTATCCGCAGCTCTTCTCTGGACTGGGCATGTCAGGCGAATACACTATTCGCATGAAAGAGGGCGCGGTCCCCTTCGCAATTTTCGCGCAGCGGCGGCCATCCATCCCGTTAAAGCACCCCATAAAACTAGAGTTGGCCAAAATGGTCAAAAGCAAAGTCATTCGTAAGGTAGATGGCCCGACTGCATGGTGTGCAGTAATGGTGCCAGTAGTCAAACCAAGTGGGGAAGTTCGAATCTGTGTGTATCCAACCCAGCTGAACAAGAGCATCCTACGTGAACCGTCCTACGTCTTGCCAACCGTAGACGACGCACTTGGGCAATTGGTGGGGGCCACATACTTTTCGAAATTAGATACCAATTCAGGATTTCACCAGGTTAAATTGCCGAAAGAAAGTCAAGAGCTAACAACATTTATCACCCAGTTTGGTAGGTACTGCTTCCAGCGACTGCCGTTCGGTATCACCTCGGCCCCGGAATACTTTCAAAAGCGAATGGCGGAAATCTTAGATGGCCTTCACGGAGTAGTGAACCTGATGGACGACGTTCTGGTTTACGGAGCTACGAAGCGTAAACGTGATGAACGGCTGCACGCAGTGCTCAAAAGGTTGGTTGCAGCGGGGGTATAACACTCAATAGGGCAAAATGTTTTTTGTGTCAGCAGAGTAGCGTTTTTAGGCTACGTGGTCGATGCGTCAGGAATCACGTCGGATCCCAATAAAGTTCGAGCCATAAACGAAATGGCTACGTCATCAAGTGTTGATGTCCGCACGTTTTTGGGCATGATAAACTATCTGGCAAGGTTTATGAACAACCTAGCCGACATGTCAGCACCGCTCCGTAGTCTTCCCTTGAAAGGCTGTGAGTGGCACTGGGGCCTGCTTCAGAAAAAATGATTCGAGTCTCTTAAAGAATCGATCACCTCGGCGCAATGCGTCGCAAAATTCGGCCCTAAGCTGCGCACTATTGTGTCCGCCGACGCGTAGTCATTCTGTCTCGGCTGTGTGCTTATGCAAGTGCAATCAGATGGGGAAAGGCGGCCGGTTGCATACCACTCTCGTTCATTAACGCCAACGCAATAACGGTACGCGCAGATAGAAAAGGAAGCGCTTGCGCTGACGCGCCGTGAAAGGATCGTGAAAGCGACGCGCCGTGAAAGGATCGCAGGTCAATATCGCAGGCCGATCGTAACAGCTCCTCCATGGCCCGGAAAATCTCGACTGGCCAGTGCTGACAACCGCTGGGCAGGAAGAGAATGGCTGGCGAGCAAGAACCTGGCTTTGCTCTCTGTAAGCCCTGCGCACTTGGAATCCCTTAAACTATCTGACAACAACCGGCACAGAAGAGTCGATCCCGGCAATACCACTCAGCGTGCAAACGCCCGGAATCAGCTGTTAACCCACCAGGCTTCCTATCAAAATTTCGATGCAAGCCGCTCAACTGGGAAACCAAAATTTAGGCCGCAAAATTTTGTGCCGCCAAAGCGGGCGTTCACGTTCCCCCTGAGTTCAACCAAACCTGACCGTCGCGCTGCGCAAGAGTAAAGGTTTACGCAGAAATATACCGAAGGCTCTCAACCACCAATACCCGAACATAACTTAAGCAGCCTAACTTCACTGAACCGTCTGGTCAACTCCCCAGGTACGTAATCACAATCGCGCTAGCTTTGTGCTCCCTATTCAGATCGGGTACTTGCGTCGTAGGCAAATGTTTTATTACGCTTACTCACGTTTCTTCCTCTAGTCCGTACTGAACACGTACCTTAAACGACCAACTAAACTTGCGTAACTTATGCATTCCGCAGAACCCTTAAAAAAATGCGTCTTCTATAACTAGTTCCACGCATGCAAGTCAGAACGCGGCCGCCCTCAACACACATGAGCAACCCAGTCATAAACGACGCTAATTAGGAGTAAAATGGAATACACTTCATCAGTTTGGGACCCATATGCTGAGACACTGACCCAGTCTCTCGAGCGTGTTCAAAATAATACCTCGCGTTTCATCTTAAGCAGTTATAACCGCACGGCTAGCGTAGCTTCTATTAAAAACATCCTCCAATTTCCACCGCTTTCTTCTCGTCGCAAATGCTCTCGCCTGGCTCTGTTTCATAAAATATACTTCCATAATTCATATCTGCGTGATAATCTAATTTCATCCCTAACCTACATATCTCCTCGCATTGATCATCATCACAAAGTTGGAGTTTTGCAGTTGCGCACTAGAGCTTGTCATTAGTCTTATTCCTAGGATGTGTCAAGAATGGAACCACCTTCCCGCCGCGTTGATTGCTATTGAAGACCACGCACAATTTCGTACGGCCATAATCGACACCATCGCTTGGGGCTTCGCATGTCTATGACTACGTCACTTGCTGTCTTCGTTTTCTTTGTTTTTTAGCTTTTTTTTACACCACTCCTCTCTGTAATACCTTGTGGTCTTGAGGGTATAATAAATTAAATGAAGTGAAACGTTCTGCTTCATTCCGTCCGCACAGGACACGTGCTAATGGAACTAAGAACGCTTTTCCGTGCAAATTATGCACTTACTGAAAACCTACGCGCTTCAACTTAGAAACTTCGAAAACTCTTCTAAAAATAAAGAAGGTTAACTAATACACACGCGCGTTACCATAGGCCTCTCATCGACAACCTTGACCTTCAGGTTACTCACAAAAAAATAAAAAAAAAAGAAAGCCTGCTACTCATTATTTAAAACCTCGCGAAACTAAGTGTTTACATAAAACGCATCTTTCAAATCTCGGAGCTTCTCAAACAAAACAAACAGAGCTCATACCTTACATATTGAAAGAAACTCTAATCTTAAATCGCGAAATTTTTAAATGCTCAATAATAAAACAAAACAGCACGTTTTACTTCTACGGAAGCTGTCTTGGTCTCCCGTTCTAAACGTTTACGACGGACTCATACTTTTGAGCCGTACTTGAGGTGGTCGCGGTTCGAAAGCTATACTGGACACCCAGGAACAACAAGGAGACCGACACCCTATCAACTCCTTCAAGACGTGTCAGTGTCTTGCCAATTTGCGTCCTGGCACCAGGCTTTCATGATAAACTCGACTGACCGCGTCGCGACTCCCCGCCACCTCGTCTCGCCACCTTGCGCTCCTTCGCACTGCATGCTGCACTCCGAAAGGAACGACGAGGAACATAACTGCCCGGTGCCCTTTGTCCGCGCAGAACATGCCTCTGGGTCTCTTTCTGACCGGTGGCTCGAACGTGCTTGATGCGCCAACGTCGTCAATGACGACCGCACCTTTGTTTTCCTCGCGCCCTGGCTTTTTGCGTCTGTCGCCGTCTTTGGTTGCGCTACATTATTCACCGCATTCCTATCTTTCCCGCGCTTCTTTCTACGGCGCTTTTTCCTCGAGCTCCCTTTCATGCCGCCTTCTCGCGCCACAAGCTGGCCGGTACACATTTCGCCGGCCCGGATCGCTCTCCTACCCGCACAGTCTGAGTGATTTTCATTTAAATCAACTCTCTCCTTCCCTCGACTGGCGGACAGCTCAACCAACTCTGAAACAATGCAGCGGTCTTTACTCGAGCTATGCAACTCGCTTTCCTGCGAACTGCCCTCTACTGCATTGTCCAGCTCACGCTGTGCATCGGCACGCAGCTCATCGGTCTCGATCGCTGTCGCACAGTCCGAATGATTAATAACTAAATCATCCCTCTCTTGGCTACCCAGACTGGCGGACAGCTGCACCGATCCCTGAACAATTCAATTGTCTTCCCTGGAGCTAAGCAGCTCGCAATCCTGTGAACTGCCCTCAACTGCATCGTCCAGCTGGCACTGCGCTTCGGCACGCAGATCTGACTCAACATGGGTGCTCGTGTCTGTCGGGTCAACAGTACTCTGTTCTTTGTTAACAACCTCGTTAACCTTACATGCGACGCACACGCATGGTGACTGTGCCAATTCATTCACAGCTGGCCTAGCTGTCTCTACAGTGCTCTGTTGGCACAGCACCTCGTCGCTCCCACTACGGCCTTTAACGGCCTCTGTTGCCACTAAGGCATCTTTAGCTGCTAGCACTTTGAGTTCACCTGTGAACGTGCTGCTACTCTCACAGGTACTACTACTTCTCTCGGCTTTCGACCAAAATCTGCTATCAACTTCCTCCCACTTTCGCTGCGTCCAGCCTACAGATTTATCAAGCCGCTGTTGTCCGCGTTCGATTTCCTGCTCCAAACCTTGAATCTTTGTTCAACGCAGCAGCGTACTGCCTCGTTACTTCTGTTAGGCCTTATTCCTGCGAAATTCTTTTCAGTTTCTACCTAGCTTCTTCCTGTTTTTGCCTCATTTCTTTCTGTTCTTGTCTAACTGCTTCCTGTCCCCGTTTTTTTGCTTAGAATTCGTTTACCCAGTTGTTCGATGAGTTTCAAATCATTGCCACTTTGCAGAATGGTCTTACGAGTTTCTGTTTCCTTCAAGTCCTCATCTACGTCTATCCCAACCTCTTAACACAACCACAACAGGTCAGCTCTCGTCAAACACAATAGGACCATGGTCGCTACTTTAAGCTTTTGCTCTGCTGTCACACAATACTTGTTGCGATACCCACGCAAATCAGAATACAAGTAAAAGATCCCCAGCGATTCAAATCTACAAACACAGAGAAATTGAAGCCTGGTAAATACTACAGCCAAAACCAAACGCTTACCCACTCAAGCAGCACCATATCACCAGTCCTTCTCCTCCGTATCCAGTCAGTTGCAAGAGGTAGTCAATCCCCTGTCAATCCCCAGTCGGGTTGAACCACCGCAAGGGGGCCAACTCAGCGGACTTGTTCCACATGAGCTCCCGATTCAACGTGTACTTCCTGCGGACTGCAACCTGGAAGCGCCAGAACGTCTGCTTCATTCGACGCAGCTCGAAAAGCGTCATTCTGAGAGACCATCCGCAGCGCTGTGAGTTCATTTTTCACAGATTTACACGCTTTGACAGCAGCAAGGCGGCGGCCGCCAAGCTAAGCCCATAGATGCTAAGCCTACGGAGGATTGCCAAGCTTTGCTCCCCGAGGCCACGCGCCTCGCGCCTCGGCCACGAGCCTCCTGCCCGTGCCCGAGCTTTGAGACCGAGCTTTTCGCCTCGTGAACCACCTGCCCGCCGCGTACTGGCCCTTTGAAGGCGGGGTACGCTTCATTTCTTACTAAAGATGGAGTATCAAGTGGCGGGGGAGGATATCTCCCCGGTAGAGGTTATCCAAGATCAAGGCTGGCAGTCTGCGGGGGCCAGAAGAGTTAGCGCCAAAACGCGCACGGCTGACACTAATGCGCCATCGCCCCAGCCGGGAGCGCGCCGTAACAAATCGGGCGGTGCTGCGCTAAAATTCAAAGTGATACGAGCGGGACGAATGCCTTCACTTCCGCGAGACGATATCAAGATTGTGATCAGGCCGCGAGGTGGACTCAATATCTCCAAGATTGGCGTTGTTACGGTGGCTGACGCAATACTCGCCGCCGCTGGCATCAGTCAGGAAGATCTATGCCAAGATACTCTATGCCCGAATCTACAGCAAAATATGGTTGCCAGTACTCCCAAGCGCGAGAATGCGAACCGCCACGTCCGGATGAGGCAGATGCTCATCTCGGGCAAGGTATATGAGCTCAGTGCCTATGAGACGGCCCCGCACTCCACATGCAAGGGGGTGATCCGCAACATCCCTCATCAAGACGGCCCTGACGTCATCGGTGCCAAGATTGCCAACGCCAATAATCCACTCGCCTTAGCAGCGAAGAGAATAGCTCAAACCGGCATGGTCATCGTTGCGTTCGACGGGCATCGTGTACCGAACTTTATCAGGTATGGACCGTTACTCATGCAGTGCTCACTCTACCGCAAGCAAATCGACGTGTGCTATACGTGCGGCCGCCTCGGTCATCGCGCCGACGTGTGTCCCAATCCAGGTGACGCTATTTGCCGTGGCTGTGGTGCCCCTAGTCCCGATGAGCAGCATCAGTGTCCCCCCAAGTGTAAACTCTGTGGTGGCCAGCATCTCACGGCTAATAAGGACTGTGCTCAAAGGTTCAAGATCCCATACATCGTGCGTCGTCGTCGCAGTGAGCGCGCCAAGATGGCCGGTGCAGCGTCACCGTCCCCTCAGGCAACGTTCTTAGACAAACTTCAGTTTCACAGCTCCCTATGCGAGCCCATTGGCCGACGTGGCCGAAACGGGTGTCACTGAAACTACCGGCGCTGCAGTCGCGTCTTTCGTCATGCGCCGCGCGTCGTCTGCTCCTGCTGCGACGCGTCGTTTGCACCAACAGGCCTGTAGGCGCTTATCCGACGGTAAATGTAGTTTACATCCGCAGTCTGAGTTTTGTGAAAAACCTGCCGCGCGTAAGTAACGGGGACTTCACGGTGTCTATGCACTATCGGCGCTGTAGTGACGCATCTCTCACGCAGCGCGCATCGTCTACTCCTGCGATGTCATCTCTGCGGTGGGTCGTTTTCCCCAACTGGCCTGTGCCGTTCGCTCTTTGACGACTGCGTTTTGGCTGCTGAACAATATTTTATGCCAAGGACCTTTGAATGACATGTCTAGCTAGTATTTAGAGGCTGCAACTACACCGCAAATGAGCGGTCGTGCACTATGATTCCGCTTTTCAACCAACTTTTTCCCTATAAAAGCGCTACGGTGCTCCCTTGAGCGGGGGCTTTGTTTTTTGCTGCTTATTCTTAAGATGTGTATTAATTGAAGACGGCGAGCGCCTGTGCAGACGTAGGGACATTAACGCATCACGCCCAGCAGTCGCTTGAGACAACGCTGTGGTGAATTGATCCATCCCCGTCAACGCTTCTTCGCCTAATAAATTTAATTGACACATGTATTTTTTATAGTTGTCCGCGGATATTATGGGACGTGCAAATGAGTTGGAAGTGATCTGTGAGCAGTGACAAGGACGAAGTTAAATACATATGAACAAATATTTATTTAGGTCAAAGCTTAATTCATTTTCTTTTTAACGAACAAAACAAACAACAAACACAGTGACACTTTTTATTTACTTTGTGCACAAAAAAGTAATTTTGAGCTACTTTTGCTCGAAGCAATTTTGCTCTCTTTCTGGCTGCTTGCACCTGTTCTGTCAGCGATGCCTCACTGTTCATTTTTTTTGGAAAAGAAGTGCATGCGCATGACAAGATAGAACTTGATGACATTAGCAGTCACCTCCTCATAATGATTGTCACATCCTAGTGCCGGCACAGATGCTTTGTCTAGCCCGTCCAGGATGCTCCAAAATAAGTCACCAAAAATTGCGTTACTGTCGAGTGTGTGACGAATTATTTCTTCTATGTGTTTGATGACGGTGAACATTCTGAAAGAAGGTTCACGTAAGCACCCTGGCTTGAATGACCTCAGCTCTGTCAAAAGGCTATGCGAGGGTCGTGGGTCACCCGCACTTGGTGGCACAGAAGCACTTTCCAGTGATTTAACACACCGTTCGCAAGACATGGATTTCGTAACTTTCTTCAATGTATATCCAGCCAGGTAGTAGACAACCATTTCTTGTGTTCCTGCTATCTGGTACCCGTGGTCGCCCAAGTCATCCATGTGGCCTACTGAAAGACTCATCCCACAGAGCTTCTTGTATAGCTTTGCTTCAACTGCACCTTTCAGCTCAGCAGCAGCCTTCGCCTTTTGCCCCAGGCTGTCGTGAAGAGACACCAGTACACCATCGGGAGCGCCAGAGCAATTTCCTCTCACTGCATTTTTCACAGGTGTGAACAAATACAACAATCTATAAATCTGGCTGAATTGAACTACGGATGGGTGGTCATCGTCGCCATGAAATGAACGGACAACTCCGAAATATTTCTGAAATGAATAAAGAAAGCATTCTGTGAGTGATTTTGTTTGCGCACTTTTTAATTTAATGGTGCAGTAATAAAAGTAATCACGATACGACAAACTTTGCATTTGCGGTTTGTGCATGCATTAAAAATTCAACAGCTCTCTACATTTTCAACAAGCATTTGCGCATTACCTCTAGGGGATCTTGGTTGACCTTCACTGTCAGTATGTAGGGGACACCAGCTTCGTGGAGCTCATCAATTATGTCGAGTACCAACATTAGCGTAACACGCAAAGCTTCGGTTGTCTGTCGCGAGGCAAACATAAGCATGTTTCGGTGGTGGTAGTTGTGTTCCGTGATGTTGAGCAGGTCGAGAAACTTCTTGATTATCTGCGCAAATAAATGAATTTATAGTTTGCACTAACTGTAGGGCTTCCATTAAAACGTCATGTACACTGGCTTAAACCGTACCTCAATCTTCGGTGAGCCCTTTCGTATTCCCTCTGCAGGATGCTTTGTGTTGAGTGCATCAACGACGTCATTCATTGTTATTGTAAACGCTTCTGTTCCCTCCGAGTCTTGGAGACCTTCAACGCTTTCTGCCCTGTATAACTTCAATCCAATAGCAGTACTGCGGCTGAACAGCTGTGGAAGGCAAACAAAGTGTAACAGTTGTAGTTGAAAAAACTTACAAAACAACAGAGAGCCACCTTCTATATTTTGGCATATTACTGTTTTTAATCGCTCACCTGTGCAGCGAGTCGCACGTTCATTCTCTGCAAGTTTGTGGGGTTTACGTGCACTGCTGAGAGCTTGGGGACGACTTTGAGATGATGCTTTCTTTCGCACTCATAGAGGAGTTGATAGTGGGCAAAGTTTATGCGGTAATCTCCAGCCTGAAAAACAGTTATCGACGCCAATCAGCACAGGTTATATATGAAATAAACTACGCTAGCTCACCTGTCCATATTTGTGCTTGAGCAAATGGTTGCGTACACACTTCAGGGCATGTGGCACATCACACAGGAAATAAAGGTACGCGCTCTCAGGCAGGCATGGAGGTGGAATCTTGTGAGAAGGTGAGGTTACGCTGCCGCTGATTCCCATCTGCTGCCACATCGAGCGATTGTTCCCAGCCCCGTCACTGACTACGGCGATCACCATAGCACCATGTTTATGCAATTGCATTACTGCTTGCAACACCAGCTTTGCTAAAATCTTGCCAGGCGCAGCACCTTTCATGGCAAAGGTGGCAATCGGTTGCACCCAGCTCTCCAGAAGTGGTACGAACATCAGCACGAGCGCATGATCTGCAAATTGGTCAGTTCCTTCATTTGAAATACCGCCGTAGTCCACAAAACCATCAAGTTTGAAGGTTGACTTGTTGAAATCGTACGCCTGGCGTAACTTAATTTCATCCAAAATCAGTGTGCCGAATTTCTTCCCATCTGCTCTGTTGCCCAGTTGTTTTCCAATAGCTTCGATACAGAGAGGATTGAAACCATACTTGCATGGTATTCCTTTCAGTATTTGTGTGAGACGGCTCAGGGAGGGCAAGGGCAGCATGTCCATGTCAGACAGAAGCTTATATGCTCGAGGGCTCGCTATCCTCAGCATTAAACAATTAAGAAGCCAGTCCGCATTGCACCGCGCGCCACACGGAGACTTTGCTTTCAACTGTTTAAACGATGTCATAAATGCAAGTCGCTGCAAAGGCGGAAGTTCGGCCAACGCTTCCTCGATTCTGTTATCGGGCATTTCAGAAAGCCTTTTCCTCAGAGCCAAAATTTCCTTCTTTTGCTTTTGATGCGCAGCAGCCGCCCTAAGCAGCCTCTTCTTCACATTGCGTAGTTTCTGATATCGCTTGAGCGTTGCGCTCGGAGCCTTAATGCTCAGTCGAAGTTTCCTCTGTAGACGGAGACAACGCGCGCAGACTAGTTGCTTTGTAAGTACATTGCACTGCTTGTGATGCATAATATCTGATGTCGCCGAGTCACGCTGGCCTGCTTTCACGCCCGCACATATGTTCAAGCTGTCTGCTTCTCTCAGGATTCTTTCCACACTTGCAATGCTAGTCGCAGCTCGAAATAGCCTCTTGTGAATTTTGCTGTGGCCGTTTATGCAGCAAGTACCATCCTCTTCAAGCACAACAGTTTTCATTACTCGCAGATGCCCGGCTACCAGTTGCCTCATATAAAAAATTCCGCATCACTTCTGTGTTGCGTCGTCCTCAACAATTTCGAACTTCCAGAGCGCAGAAGGCAGTGTCACGTTCGTGAGATCGTTGAGCGCAAAGTGTGTAGCGCATATTTCTGAAGTTTCTTCTTCCAAGCCCAACAGCAGGTTTGAAGTTGAAGCGCTGTCACTACTAGCTTCGCCCGATGTACTTGCCGGCACTTGCGCGCGTTCTTTTGGTGGACGTCGCTTTCGCTTCACATTTTTTGGCTTTGAGATGTGCTCAGGCAGCCCAGAAAAGAGCCGAAGAAGTGCGCCGGGAGCAAGCATCCATTTCCCGCGAGGAATCAATATTTCTTTGTTACCCACAACATGCTTGCAGTGTTTCAAAATGTCGTCATCCTCAAAGTAGAGTTCACACACTTTTGATTTGTTTGCGAGGCGTTTGTCTTTTCGGAGTAGCATGCGTTCCCAACTTTTAAACTCTCCAGCGTCTCGCGGCGGTGTGAAAAAATGGTGACCAGCGGCATCGTGTCTTAGGCCGTTGGTGCAGCCGGGGGCAAAACAGCACGGCATAGGGAACTTCTTGCTGTCATGAGACACGGAAACGCTTCTTCAAGAAGCTTATCAAGAGTGCAAAGCACGACACATCACACAACACCTACAAAACGGAGAAGGATAACGGCAGACAATGCAGCGCAACCAACATGAAACCAGAAGTGAAAGCAGAAGTCAAGTTTCAAGTTCCTTACCAGAAACGCACTTACAATACAGAGCTCAGATATCACAATATTTCACAAAGAGGCTCAAAATTAAGAACTGTGAAATAACTACTTCTCAAAATATAAAACAGAAATCTACCAGAAATGAAGCAACTCCTATCAGAAACGAAACAAAAAGTGACGAAAGACGCGATCGCAGCGCCGCTAGTTCGCGTGACCACCACTTCGGCCATCTCCCGAGCGGAGCTGCGAAACTGAAGTATGTCTAAGAACGTTGCCCTCAGGGGCGCTCGGACACTGCGTAACTCGTCCAGGCTTCGTCCACTCCGGGGGCTCAGCGCACAAGACGCTCCAGTTCCAGGAGCCGCTCAAGCGTCGAGCGGTAGAGAACAGACAGGAAGACGGGACTATAAAATTGCTCTCAGAACTCAAGAATGCCTTCGCCAGCATATAGGCTAGCTTAGCAAAGGTCCAGGAAGCTATAGCGCACCCAAAAATGGGCTTAGGTGCACTCAGTGAACGGATAAGCAAATTAGAGGAGGTCGATGCCAGGAGAGAACCCAGCCCCGCTCCTTCGCAGGTCGCAGCACGACGTCATGTACTAGCACCACTGACGGAGGGCGCGATTCTCAGGGCCGTTCAAGCCTCCTCTCAGCCTAGCCATGGATAGTGCGGACGAGAACCTTAGTATCTGGCAATGGAACTGCGGAGGTTTTCCCAACAAGAAGCCGCTTCTGCAGCGATATTTAGGAACTCCCACAGTTAAGCCCCAAATCATCGCTATTCAGGACGTTGCAACTGGTGCCTCTATCAAATTCGCAGGTTATCTGGTAGTATCCTCACATTCAGGAGGTGGGGGAGTTGCTACCCTTGTCAACAAAAGGTACAATTGCCTCTCTCGCGACCTCGGCGCAGTTGGCAGCCAAGGCAGCTATTAAAGCCTACCAAACCGGTATGGTCTCCCCCCAGGCCCTCCGCATTCTCCAAAGTGCCAAAAGTATCTCTCCGCATTCTCTCATTTGGTTTCCCGCTCACTTGGGGTCGATTGAGGGTTCTCCCTCTAACCCTAACGAGGGCGCGCACTTGGCCGCGCGAAGACTCACTGACCGCGCCGCCTCAGCAGTCCCCCTGCCCCGCAGGGAACCCTTGCTCACGTTTAATGAAATCACCACACACTACTATCTCTCAAGACGGGTATTCCCCCTCCCGCACCCCGCCATATGCAGGGCGCAGGCGGTTACCCTTCGACTTTTACAAGCCGGTGCGTACCCTAACCTCGCGTTCTTCATGCCATATACCCGGAAAGATATCCCAGTGCGGACTGCCCTGCCTGTGGACTAAGGGAAACATTGGACCATGTGCTGTGGGAGTGTGAAGCCATCGGCTCCTCCTTCAGCGAGGATAGGTGGGCTGCGCTCTTGGGCAGCCCCGAACTCAGCGACCAAGCCCTGGCCGTCCAGAGTGCCCGCGATCGGGCCGTCAAGCTCGGCTTGGCGGTCCCTACGTGGGACTAGCCGGGTGGCGCGGGGTCCCCATGCGTCTTCTCTGGCCCGAAATAAGGTTACTTCACTCACTCATTCACTCAATCCCCAGTCGCCTCCAACTTGATCGGGATACCGGCCGGTCACCATGTCCCAAACTCCGTGAGATGTCATTGCTGTCTACGAGTTGCAGGCCGATCTCACCGCTCCCATCCAGTTGTAAGAGGTGTAGGACGATCTCACTGCAGGCGACCAGTTGTACTGTTTAGGCGTAGTTGAAGGGAGGAACTTCCCATCGCTGGCAACCAGTTGTAAGGGTTGTAGTCGGGCATGAACTATGTGGTAGGCGGCCCATGCCGACGTCCAGCTCACTCACGCTTGAGACGTGGTTGTAGGGAGGAACTTGCTCACATCGAGAACTAGGAGTACAGGGTTTAATTACAATATTTAGATTAAAACCGGAGATACATTTCAACAGCCTAGCATGACTGCAAAAAGGAGCGCGAAGCTCCCACCACGAAGCGCACACCACACAGCACACGAGCACAAAGCTCCAGGCACACCGCTTGTCGAGCACACAGCTGCTTAAAAACCCTCAGTCCTTCCTAGATCCCTAGGTGAGGGAAAACTGCTGTCCAGCCTTCGTCCAATCGGACCGTGCACAGTCGTTGGAGGCGCAGTCGACCCGCCTTTGAGGGGGAGGGCTCACACACTCACATACGCGCTTTGGATTCCCAGAGCCCATCGAGTTGAGCAGGTCCTCGTTGCCAGATTGTCACGCGTGACCCCAGCCGGCGCCTCTTAATTCCAGAACTGACTTCTCCGGTAGCCGCCACGACTGTCAGCAGACTGTGACGAATTCTGCGGCCCGCGAAAATGCACCGAAAAACACCCTTTTCCGAGAAGCTGTCTTGCTACAAATAGATCATGAAGGCGACAGCGAACCAGGTAGCAATACACGGTCCGCCAAACGTGGCTTGACTTGCAGGCGCCATCGACTCGATGAAGGAGGCGCATGGTTGATTAACTTTGCTGTTGTCTCCAGTTCTCCGAAGGAAGTGCATGGTTGGTTAACGTTGCTAGCGTCGCCGGTTCTCTGAAGGAGGTGCATGGTTGGTTAACCTAGCTGGCGTCGCCGGTTCTCTGAAGGACACCACCCCCGCAGAACGACGAAACTACTGCAGCGGGCCGCGAAAGGTTCGCAGGTCAGTACCGCTGCAGGTCGATCGTAACAGCGCGCTGTAGGCCAGGACACGGAAATACGACGGGCACTTCACCTCATGTCTTGCGCTACCGTACTCGTGATGAACATCAACAAATAGCGCGTTTGTCAGTTCTCTTGTCTGCAACATTCTTGCTAAACGGAAGACTGAAATGCCACCGTGACTGCTGTCGAGAGGATATTGGCAATGTGCGTAGACACAGCATTCCCACCTTCGCATCCTGCAAGACTTGCTACACTCTTAGGCAAAGTTACACCCTTCGGGGTGTATCTCTGCCACACAACAATAATCGTCATCTGCCTTGCTTGCGTTTCTTTTCTTGAAAATACCGAGCCCGCTACTTTACTGCCGGGAATGCTATGTCATGCTGATAACGCATTCCGTTCGTTGCTGGGAAGTACCGGGCTCGCCGCGTTAAAGAAAGGAAGTGCGGACAATACAGATGACGATTATTGATTATTGTTGTGTGGTAAAAGGGCGTAATTTTGCTTAAGAGTGTAGTTTCACGCATTATGGCCGATCCTGATGCGAGGGACCCAAAAGCAACATTTCGTCTCTAACTTTCCACTTCATACTGCTCTTAACGCCTTAATTACAATGTCACTGAAAAGGCTCCTCATATAACCATAGCGACATGACAATGAGCTTGAAGAGCAAATTAGTGCCCTCCACTCGGCGCTCTCGAATGAAAAACTCAGCTGCTCTCCAAAATCATACACACAAATTGCTGCACATCTTGTGCCAAGTAAGGCACCAAAGCACAATATTTGCTTCAGAACGCACAGCGCAACCGAAAATAGTGAGAAACACACGACTGCCCAAAGGGCACAATTGCGGAACTATACACAGACAGCTTTCACACGGCAGCCCTCGCCACACGCTTGGTCATGTGACCGATGGGACAACGGTATCGTATCGCCACCCTGCGTAAGGTTGGATTGTGTTGACGGACTGTTGAAGCGCCGCGGTGGGAGCGCTTGGTGTGCGCGTCGGCGTGTCGTGCGCGTTGTGCGTTTCTGTGTATCGACTGTGAATCATGTCGCGCAGAGCCAGACGCTGCCCTCCCTTCCGTTGTTCCTACGCGCGCTGGCTCGCTTGCTGGATATGCCGCTCCGAGTCAAACCAGAGCAGTGCGCTGGCCGTTCCTGTAGTTAATTTCGCAGGCCTTTCATTTCGGACGCCGTCAGTGCCGCATCATTGTGGTTACACGATCGGCGCGTCTGACCATGCGCGATCACACCAAGCTATTGTTAAGAACGGCCCGCTCAGGTGCAAGTTTTGCCAGCCAGTTGCGACAGTGGCGGCAACATTTGCTTGGAACGCCACCGTTACGCTCTAGCCTTGTCGCCATTGTGACTAAACGTGGTCGGCGGACCAACTATTGTTACTGAGCCCGCAACCGTCCACCTGGTCGGCCGCGAGCGGGGGAGTGCCCGCGGGAACGTCTACTGATGCCTCTTTCCACGCGCCGTTCGAGACGCAAGACAATGGGTTACCGGCCGCGCTGCGGGGGTCAGCTTCGAGTTCTACGAAGTCCATGTGACGTCGGTTCCTGACCGTGAACGTGTGTGTGTGTGTGTGTGTGTGTGTGTGCGTGTGTGCGTGTAAGCCGTCCCGCGGAGAGGCGGCTTGTTTACGATGCCTGGACGAACATTTCCGTCACCTTGGAATCGAGGGGGGGACCGAGTGTTTATAAACCGCTGTTGTGCGGATACTCGAGGTACTTTCTCAAGCAGTCATGTTAGACTGATGCACTTTTCTCTCGCAGTCATGTTAGACTGATGTACTTTTGCTCGCAGTCATGCTAGACTGACGTTGATAATGTAAATAAACCTACATTCTTCGTTCTCGATGAGAAGCAGTCCTTCCCTTCAACAACGTCCTCAGCGTGGATAAGTTGGACGACGGCATGGGTCAGCTACCTTCTAATTCATGCCCGACTCCAATCTTGACAACTGGTCACGAGCGGTGGGATTGAGCCCCCATTCCTGACAACTGGCTGACAGCGGTGAGATGGACTTTGCGATGTGGTGCTGTGTCTGTGGTGAGTGCTTGGTTCTTGCTTTGACTCTCTAGGCTTCATTTTGTGGTTGTTCTGTTTAGAACAGTAGAGAAGCTAGATTGTTGAGTGTTAGCTAGGCTGTGTTTTCCTAGCTAGATTTAGTGAGCAGGACCAAGGCAGTAAAGCAGCAATCATGGAGTTAAAGAAGCTGCTGAGAGACGAATTGTTGATTGTTGGTGAGGAACTGGGCCTACATGTACGCAAGGACATGCTAAAATTGGAATTACTGAAGCTAATTTCCGAACAGGCCAGTGAGGAAAATATTGAAATGGTGTTGGAACTTCTGAAAAAAAAAAAGAGAACAACGGGACAGAGAGAGAGAGAGAGAGGAACGCGAAAAATGCAACGAAGTTGAAAGCAAACGTTTGGAGTTGTCTCAAGGAAGTGAAGGGGCTCTGGGACGATCAAGTGAGGCAGAATCATACCGCATGGACAGGCTATTAAATCCATTTGAAGTCGGGACCGACATAGGCTTGTTCCTAAGCAATTTTGAAAGGACTTGCGAGAAGATGAACTTCGATCCGAGTTCATGGCCACAGCGGTAGCTGTCTATGTTGCCTTGTGAGGCTGCGGAGGTAATCGCCAGACTCAGTGCGGAAGAGGCATATGATTATGTGAAGGTCAAGGCCAGTCTTCTGAAGAAATACCACCTTTCTGCCGAAGCTTTTCGGCAAAGGTTTAAAAGCACAGGCAAGAAAGATAGCGAGGGGAATCCGCAGTTTGCATACGGTTTAAAGGCCAACCTAGTCGAGTGGCTTGAAAGCGGAAGCGTACGAGAACAGAGACATGATTATTGACTGCATGTGTCTAGAGCAGTTTTTCAGAAGCATCCCACAATCTGTGAAGCTGTGGGTGCAAGACAGAGGAAATGTAAACACTGTGGAAAGGGTGGCTGAATTCGCGGAAGAGTACGCAACACGTAGGAAGTTGAACGCCGAGGACAGAAATTGGGACGGCCGAAATGGACCACGGAAACCATTTTAATTCAAAAAGGGTTTGCAGACTAGACGACCGGAGCCTGTAGACGTGGAGGAAAAGCCCTCAGAAAAGAGCGAGGAGAACTCAAACGGGGAAACACTACCAAAAGAGCAGGAAAGAAAATTCGAATCTTTTAGACCGATCCGCTGCTATAAATGCCACAAACTGGGACATATCGCTGTGAACTGCGGAAAGCTAGCGTAGTTTTTTCCTACGTAGATGAAAAAGACGAGAATATGGAATTTTTACGCCCATATCTTCACGACCTGCAAGTTAATGGCAAACCATGCAGGGTGCAAAGAGACAGTGCCGCCACGATGGACATTGTCCATCCGTCTTACGTGACGGTAGATGACTTCACCGGAGAAGTAGCATCGATCAAACAGGTTGTAGAAGAACACAGCGTATGTCTGCCCATGGCCAAAGTCAAACTCAGTGGACCATTCGGGGAACTAGTGACCGAGGCTGCAGTTTCCAAATTTTTGTCACTGCAGTGCCCTTACATTTTTTCGAATCGTTCAAATCAGTTACTGGGTTAAAAAGGGCTTAAACTGGGAGAGGGCGAAGTACAGGCATTGACGCGAGGCCAAGCTCGTAAAATCGCGTCGTTTTCGGCTGAAAATGCACAAGCTGCTCCAGCGGAAGCAGAAAAGGGATAACTTGAACACCCGAATCCGAGCTAGGCCTTGTGACGTCAGCCTGCAGATAAAACACGAGCACACTTCTTTGGCTGTCATCCCGCACTTATCACAAAAGTCATGTGACTAGCGCTTCTGTATATATTGCACATCATCGGAATAAACGGAGAATTCCCTTTATCACCGCCCTACGATGCGTGTCTGACATGGCGTCAGAAGTGGGATGGGCCGCTCCCGAAATAGACCGTCAGGGGCGTATGCAGTCCGACAGAGCGGAGTAGTAGCTTGCAAGTGGTGCAAGTCTTCACGGAAGGCACGGCAGCAACGAGCGTCCAGCAACGAGCAACAATGGCTGGGATAAAGCCTCCGCAGTCATTTGATTTCCACAACGCAGCAGACTGGCCCTCTTGGATTGAGGAATTCGAAGACTACAGCTTCGCATCCGGTCTCAGCGAGAAAACGGAAGAAATTCAAGTAAGAACCCTTCTTTACACAATGGGCCGGAAGGCAAGAGAGATCCTTCGCTCGTTAGCGGTGAAAGACGAAGACCTGAAGACTTTCAAGGTCTTAAAGGCAAAGTTTGAAGCCTATTTCGTTCACACGAAGAACACAGTGTATGAGAGCGCCCGTTTTAACAGACGTCGTCAACAGCCAGGGGAAACTGTAGACGAATTTGCAACCGACCTCCACAAGTTAGCAGAGCGATGCGATTTCGATAACATGAAGGACCGTTTAATAAGGGATCGCTTTGTAGTTGGCCTTCTAGACGAAGCGCTGTCGGAAGAGCTTCAAATGGACCCTAAGCTAACATTGGCCACCGCATTAGCAAGGGCCCAAACAAGCGAAACGATAAAGCAGCAGCAAGCAGACTTGAAACAGCGGGAAGGTACGAGCGCCGAAACATGTGTTGCAGCGGTAAAGAACAAGAAAACAGAAGAGAGAATGGAATGCTACACTTGCGCGTCGCAAGAAGACTGCTTCTGTAAAAAGCTGCACTTATTGCGCAGGTTCGATGCACCCGCGAACTAGTTGCCCAGCGAAGCAGCAAAAATGCTTTTACTGCCAGAAGCTAGGGCATTTCGAAAAGGCTTGTCGAATTAAAAACAGAGAAAGAAAACTTGACGGGGTAACGGCACCGGGCTGCCCAGATAACGGCTGCCCAGATAACGAGCGCCAGTTCCTCGGCACAGTTACACCGCGACAAAGCAAGTTGTCTGCGCACTTCGTGACGGTACAGATAAACGGCCATGAAGTAAAAATGAAAGTCGATACTGGAGCAGAAGTCACGGTCGTGGGGGAAAATTTCCCAGGAATGCCAAGCTATCTTGAGAAAGCAGGAAATCTAAGGGGACCAAGTGACGCAAGCATTGACACGTGCGGAAAGTTTCAAGCCGAAATCACATGGAAGGACAATCGCTGCGAGCAGACAGTGTATGTCGTAAAAAACTTGCACATGCCTTTACTAGGGCTACCTGCAATAAATGCCCTTGGGGTAGTTCGATTTTTAGATGAACCAGAAACGTCCGACGAGGTCGCGAGACAGTACCCAGGGCTATTTCAAGGAATCGGATCTATAGCAGGAGAGCACACGATACGGTTGGCAGAAAATGCAATCCCCTACGCAGTGTCAACCCCGCGCAGGATTCTTATCCCGATGAAGCAAGCGGTTAAGGAGGAACTTGACAGGCTTGAGCGGGAAGGCATGATTAGGAAGGTCGAGGATCCGACGGAATGGTGTGCGCCAATTGTGCCGGTTTTGAAGCCATCCGGCTCAGTCAGGATTACCGTCGACCTCACTCAACTAAATAACTTAGTAAGAAGAGAGCGCCTCCAATTGCCAACCGTAGAGCAGATCATGGGAAGCTTTCAGGAAGCCTCTGTGTTCTCGAAACTAGACGCAAGCTCAGGATTTTACCAAATCCAACTTGCGGAGTCGTGCCAAACACTCACCACTTTCATAACACCATACGGCAGGTACTGCTATCGCAGACTACCGTTTGGTATAACCTCGGCACCAGAAGTTTTTCAGAGGAAGTTCACGCAAGTCTTGGAAAGATTAGACGGTGTTTTGGGCTACATGGACGATATTCTGGTGTTCGGCGCAAATAAGTCAGAGCACGACTCTCGCTTACGCAAGGTGCTCGGAAGACTACAGCGGGAAGGAGTGACGCTGAACAAAGAAAAATGCTGTTTTTCAGTGCAAGAAGTATCCTTCCTTCGCATGATCTTTGGCGCTGGTGGCGTGCGGCCGCATCCTGAAAAAGTGCGGGCCATCAAAGAATTTCCGAGGCCGCAGAACGTAACGGAAGTTCGCTCTCTTCTGGGAATGATGAGCCATCTTGCTAGGTTTCTTCCAGATGCAGCGTCTATAAGCGCGCCTCTATGCAGCCTTCTGTGCAAGGACAATGAGTGGTCGTGGGGACCGCTACAGGAACAAGCGTTTTGCAAAATCAAGGAAACCATCAGCTCGGACAGGTGCCTCGCCATGTACCACCCTCTCTACGAGACAAGTCTCGGCTGATGCTTCATCGTATGGTCTTGGTGCTGTATTATTTCAGATCCAACCATCCGGGGTACGACGACCGGTTGCTTATGCCTCGAGATCGCTGACAAAGACGGAACAAAAATATTCTCAAATAGAGAAGGAGGCGTTAGCTCTGACGTGGGCAGCTGAACGTTTCGACGAATTTTTAAGAGGTATGAAATTTTTGTTCGAAACAGATCACAAGCCTCTACTTCCGTTGCTCGGTCGTGATCCTCTGGACGCTATGCCGCCTCGCATCCAAAGATTCAGAATGCGTTTGATGAGGTACTGCTTCACACTAACGCACGTTCCCGGCGAAAGCATTGCGACAGCCGACACCTTATCAAGAGTACGAGCGAACGCTACTAACCATACTCTAGGCGCCTTGACAGACTCAGACGTATCTGCTTTCGTCGATGGAATCGTTCAGGGCCTACCGGCTACAGAAAGCATGCTTAATCCCATACGAGCTGAGCAACAAAAAGACCAGGAATGCTTGTCATTGCTGAAAGCCTGCCACCACGGGTGGCCAAGAAAAAGGCTCCCAGACGTTTTGAGGCAATTTTGGCCCGTCCGTGCTAACATTTCAGTTTGCAAGAACCTGTTGCTGAAAGATGCTCGCATTATTATTCCGCGAAGTCTGCGGAAGGAAATGATCGAACGACTACACGAAGGGCACCAAGGTATCGTTCGCTGCAGAGCAAAAGCAAAGGAATCTGTTTGGTGGCCGGGGCTCAGCAAAGAGATAGCAAAAGCTGTAGCTGATTGCCATGTGTGTGCTAGTGAACGTGTTCAGTTCGCGGAACCAATGATTCCCTCGGAAACGACAGAGCTACCATGGCAAAAAGTCGGCGTGGACTTATTTCAAATAAAACGCGCCGTGTATCTTGTTGTTGTGGATTATCATTCCAGATATCCAGAGCTGGCCTTGCTGAAAGGCGATACGTCATCAGAAGCGGTTATCAACCATCTGAAGAGCATCTTCGCCAGGCACGGTATCCCAAACACCGTGGTATCCGATAACGGACCACAATTTGTCTCGTTTGCTTTCAAGCATTTTTCAAGAGTGTACGGGTTCAAGCACGTCACAACTAGCCCGCTCTTCCCGCAAGCCAACGGCGAAGCTGAGCGCATGGTAAGAACGATAAAGCTACTTTTGAAGAAAGCAGAGGACCCCTACATTTCTTTGCTGAACTACCGGAACTCGCCGGGTCCCACAGGTTACAGTCCAGCACAACTTTTGATGAGCCGTCGATTGCGCTCAAGAATACCTTGCGTTCAATCTCTGCTAAAACCCTGTGTTAGCTCTTCGTGGCAGAAAATGGATGAGGAATACAGAAACAGGCAGAAAAGATAGTTTGACAAGCGTCATGCTGCCAGGTCTTTGCCCAGACTTTCTGCAGGAAATCGAGTGTGGCTGAAAGATAAGGGTGCTCCCGGAACTATCCTGCGGCCGTCCCAAACGCCACGGTCCTACTGGGTGGGGACCGACAAAGGCGCCGTTCGCCGGAACAGACGCCATCTCCTCCTACTGCCAGAGACGGGAGACGATGACAGTGTTCCATCGGCGGTTCAACGGGATCACCATCAAGAAGAGATCGACGTAACATCGAAGCCACAAGTTCCCGAACTGCCCGCCAAATTACCGGCTACAACGCCAGTGAAGTACGCCGGTGTGCAGCAGCCGTCGGATGGTCACGCCAGCGAAACCACCGGACATCGTAGAACCACCCGCTGCGGTCGCATAATCAAGACGCCAAAACGACTTGGAGTTAATGATTAACTATGAACTATGTTGTTGAGTTATTGTGAATGTACTTAGCTTGCAAAAAGGGAAAGATGTGACGTCAGCCTGCAGATAAAACACGAGCACACTTCTTTGGCTGTCATCCCGCACTTATCACAAAAGTCATGTGACTAGCGCTTCTGTATATATTGCACATCATCGGAATAAACGGGGAATTCCCTTTATCACCGCCCTACGATGCGTGTCTGACAGGCCTGAGGGACAAAAAAAAAAAAGAAAACAGTTGAGGAGAGCCTGCCCGCTGACCAGCTCAATGAGAGCGTAGCACTAGAGTGTCAAAGTTCAAGCCTGCAGGAAGAGCAAGCTGACGCAATCGCAAGCGAGACAGGGTCGTTATTATCACCGGCCTCAAAGAGCTTTGATAAGCTCTTACGTGTGGACAGAGAGTCACTGGCAGCGGAGCAAAAGAATGATGACAGCTTAGCTAAATTACCCCACACAGCTAAAGAAGGCATTGCTAGGCGCAACGTGACGATACCAGAGAGAGGAGGATTGTTGTATCGGCACTACAGAGATCGAAAGGGTAGGATTCTAGATCAGTTAGTCGTACCTACTAAGCACAGGGAGGACCTTTTGAGTCTCTGTCAGGGAAATGGGTGGTCCAGCCACCTAGGCATAAACAAATCAAAGGAAAGATTGCTTATGGAATACTACTGGCCTGGCTGTTTCAAAAACGTAGAAAACTTTGTAAGATCATGCGACGCCTGCCAGCGCTCGGGTAAGCCAGGAGAGACATGGAAAGCTCCACTAAAGGTAGTGCCCTTAATAGCAGAACTTTTCAGACGGCTTGTGAGAGACACGGTAGGGCCTCTACCAAAAACAACATCGGGTTACAGGTACTTGTTTACCATGCTGCGTCTGGCTACAAAGTTTCCAGAAGCAATCCCTCTAAAAGAGCTCAGCTCCACCGAAGTAGTAGACGCGCTTTTGACAGTGTTTGCACGAGTTGGCTTTCCAGCCGAAATTCAGGCGGATCAAGGGCCAGTGTTCACCAGCGCACTCACTTCCACATTATTGAAAAGTGCGGGGTAAAGTTAATACACAGTTCCGTCTATCACCCTCAGTCAAACAGTGTAGAGACGTGGCATTCAGTGCTTAAGCGAGTTTTTCGTGCGCTCTGTTACGAGCACAAGGAGGACTGGGAGAACTGTCTGCCGGAAGCTTTGTTTGCTTTGCGAACGGTTCCACATGAAGCGACAGGGTTCTCGCCAGCAGAACTAGTGTATGGGAGGACACTCCGTTTTCCACTGAGAATGTTAAGAGAGATGTGGGAGGAAAGAGGAGAGAGTCCTACATTGGTTGAATATGTGCTAAATTTGCTGGAACAGCTAAACGCAACCCAAGAACTAGTCGAAAGGAACATGGGAGTAGCTCAAAAGAACGCCAAATTCTATTACGACAAGAATGCGAGGCTTCGTACGTTTAACGCCGGAGACCAGGTAATGATCCTCAAACCTTCAAGAAAAAACAAGCTTGAAGTTCACTGGGACGGGCCCGTTAAAGTGTTGCACAAACTTTCATATACTAACTATGCTCTGAAAATGCTCGGTCGCAGGAAGGAGGTGAGGATATATCACTGCAATTTGATGAAGCCGTATGTACAGCGGAGTGGAGTCGTTAACTATGCCATCAAAGAGCAGGATGGCACTAGTACCAAGTTTAAGGAGTATAGGGCGACCTCCAACTCTGAAATCGGCCTAGAAGAAGTAGTAAAACACTCGGTAAGCTCGCACGCTCTAAGACCCGAGCAACTAGATGAGCTAAAAGGGGTGTTAGGGGAATATCTCGGCAGATTCAGCGATCGGCCAGGTAGAACCGAACTAATAACGCATGAAATAGAGCTGAAATCAACCGAACCCGTAAGATGAAAGCCTTGCAGGGTGTCTCCAAGGCACAGATAAATTATGAAGGCAGAGATACAGCGCATGCTAGAGTTCGGAGTTATTGAGGCCGCTTAGAGTGACTACACGTCACCGCTAATACTGATAGAAACCCCTAACAAGGACCCTCGTCCGTGTGTTGACTACAGGAAGTTAAATGCCATCACTAGGGAGCAGCTGTACCCAATACCCAACATTGAGGAACGAATTGAAAGAGTTAGCGCTGCTAAATACATTTCAACTATAGATCACGTGCGGGGGTACTGGCAAGTTACCCTTTCAGAAAGTGCCAGCCGCTATGCCGCATTCATCTCACCTGTAGGCTTTTTCGCCCTCTCGCACTCAGCTTCGGGCTCAAGAACGCGCCGTTAACTTCTCTAAATTAATGGATATTGTCCTAAAAGACTTGCAGGAGTTCCCCTTGCCATATCTTGATGATGTAGCAATTTTTTGAGACAGCTGAGAACAACACGTATCGCACCTCAAACAGGTGTTCTCACGCTTGAGGGAAGCCGGCTTAACGATGAAAGCGGAAAAGTGTAGATTTGGTCGTTCGCAGGTTACTTATCTGGGCCATGTTTTAGGCCAGGGCACGAGACGGCCGGCCGAGCTGGAAATAGCTACGATTGGAAAATTTTCTCAGCCGCGCACGAAAACAGACCTTCGTTCATTTTTGGGGCTTGTGGGGTACTATCAACGGTACATTCCGAATTACTCGCAGATGGCAAGTCCATTAACGGACGCCCTCCGAAAGGGAGCACCGAGTAGCGTACACTGGGATAAGGACAAAGAGAACGCTTCCCAAAGTTTGAAAACGCTATTGGTTTCTGGTCCTGTACTTCGCGCGCCAGACTACACAAAGGAATTCATGGTTCAATGCGACGCAAGCGACAGATGTATGGGCGTGGTACTTAGTCAGGTCGGTGACGATAACAAGGAACATTCTATCCTCTATGCTGGCCGTAAACTAAACGTAAGAGAGGAATCCTAGATCGCTTCAGAGAAGGAATGCGCTTGTTTAGTTTGGGCCGCCCAGAAGCTGTCGTGTTACTTGTACGGAGCGAAGTTCATCTTCGAGACCGACCACTGTCCTCTGACGTGGCTCAATCAAATGTCACACAGAAATGGCCGCTTGCTCCGATGGAGTGTTACTCTTCAAGAGTACAACTTCTCCGTTACATATAAGATGGAAAAGTTGCATAGCAATGCGGATGGTTTGAGCAGGCTAATTCGAATACTGCGTTTGAGGGTCCCGCCTAAATTTTAGGGTTACTAGTGTTAATTTTGTTGAGCTAAGAAGATCCCCTCTGATTTAACAGGATTCCCTCCATGATTGCTAAATTTGTCAGCACGAAATTGCTTCAAAAGATGGCCTAGCGAAATGCAGCATTTTTTGTTTCTGCACTTATGTTTTCTTTGAAGCCTAGCGAGTCTAAAGTGAGATTCAAGTACGTCATCTCGGTGTGGAGCCGTGTTGTGGGGTTCGTTTTGCAGTTGCCTGTCCTTGTCGGATGTTGGAAGTGGTCGCTGCGAGCCAAGGCATCAACCCCTGGCCACCAGCCGTTCTCTTCCTGCCCAGCGGTTGTCAGCGCGGCACAGTCGAGGTTTTCCGAGGCCATGGAGGCGCTGTTAAGAACGGCCCGCTCAGGTGCAAGTTTTGCCAGCCAGTTGCGACAGTGGCGGCAACCTTTGCTTGGAACGCCACCGTTACGCTCTAGCCTTGTCGCCATTGTGACTAAACGTGGTCGGCGGACCAACTATTGCTACTGAGCCCGCAACCGTCCACCTGGTCGGCCGCGATCGGGGGAGTGCCCGCGGGAACGTCTACTGATGCCTCTTTCCACGCGCCGTTCGAGACGCACGACAATGGGCTACCGGCCGCGCTGCGGGGGTCAGCTTCGAGTTCTACGAAGTCCATGTGACGTCGGTTCCGGACCGTGAACCTGTGTGTGTGTGTGTGTAAGCCGTCCCGCGGAGAGGCGGCTTGTTTACGATGTATGGACCAACGTTTCCGTCACCTTGGAATCGAGGGGGGATCGAGTGTTTATAAACCGTTGTCGTGCGGATGCTCGTGGTATTTTCTCAAGCAGTCATGTTAGACTGAGTGAGTGAGTGAAGTAACCTTATTTCGGTCCAGGGAAGACGCAGGGGAGATCCCGCGCCACCCGGCTAGAGCCACGTAGAGACCGCCAAGCCGAGCTTGACGGCCCGATCGTGGGCACTCTGGACGGCCAGGGTTTGGTCGCTGAGTTCGGGGCTGCCCGAGAGCGCAGCCCACTTATCCTCGCTGAAGGAGGAGCCGATGGCTTCACACTCCCACAACACATGGTCCAATGTTGCCCTTAGTGCACAGGCAGGGCAGCCAGCACTGGGATATCTTTCAGGGTATATGGCATGAAAAACCGAGAGGTTAGGGTACGCACGGGCTTGTAAGACTGATGCACTTTTCTCTCGCAGTCACGTTAGACTGATGTAGATACTGTGAATAAACCCATATTCCTCGTTCTCGATGAGAAGCAGTCCTTCCCTTCAACAACGTCCTCAGCGTGGATAAGTTGGACGACGGCATGGGCCAGCTATCTTCTAATTCATGCCCGACACCAATCTTGACAACTGGTCACGAACGGTGGGATTGAGCCCCCAATCCTCACACCATTTCCCCGAGCGTGCCGAGACCATACCATTGAGTACCATGAATATTAAAGTGAATAGCTTACTGTCTCCGGCTTTTTTATGCTTGTTAAGAGGTCAGTGGTCGGTCGTAAGTACTGTTGATGTGCAAGAAGCTTGTTTGTTTGTTCTTTTGCTCTCTCGCTAACTATATTTCGCCCACTCTCTTTCGTTCGCTCGCTCATTCGGGCTATTCGCTTGTACTGACATTCATTGATGGTTGTTTCTGCACATTGTTTTTGTATACATTGTGTTCATAGTAAATTCACCGCAACACTTTCTGGAGAGCACCGTTGCTACAGTAACGGATGTGCCGATATATTCCTTCAGTGCCATCGGAAGTGATGTTCGCTCTTCAACTCGATACCTTTATTCATGCGTAATATAGTATAAGCCTTATAAATACACCGCGTGAGAAGGCTTACAAAATGGAACAGGGAAAAGATTAAGATGCCATCGGTAAAATACATCTCATTGTGTAAGAAACTGAAAGAAAGAACGCGTAAAAAGTAAACAAATCAATTAGGTCGGGCACTACGCTCTGTGTGTAACAGCACCTTGAATTTAGCTGCGTATCCTTCAGTGCCTACGTGCGATGGCAAGTTTTTCTATTCTACGATAGTGCGCGGTATGAATACATTTGCAAAACGATGAGAGTGAAATAACGATCGTTTCACATTTGCACTAGTGCTGATGATAAAAAAAATTACTGCAGGGCACGGAAAAAATCGTCAGAAAGAATTGAATGATGATAAAGTTTATGCAAAAGCCAAAGCCGTTGAAGTAGAGGATGCGCTGTCAGAATCAGCACTAACACCCGCGTGGTCTACTGACTGGCAGCGCTCCTCCGAAGTCGATGTGGGGCCGTTTTCCGCGTCGCAAAGGGCGGCTTCAATGTTAATGCACTCGCGCATCATTCCTTCTTGGGCTGTTGCAGTGTCAACTTCGTTTGCAATCGTTCGTCTCTTCTGAGGTGAGGTAAACACCACAAAAGGCTTCTTTTTCTTAGCCGGACTCATGCTTATGCAGGGCGAATACAGCAACAATTGACACGAGTGCCGCTTGATAAATGGAGAATTCTCCCGCCAAGAACGGCGGCGACGAAAACCCAGCACACTAACTGAACAAATACGGCCAGACTTATGAAAACGTTTTCGAAACGTATTCACCCATCGTTTTTAAGCTATCCTGCTTGCGACGTTTTTAATGCGTCGAGTTTGCTCAAAAATCTGTTTGAGACGTTGAATTCATTAATACGACGTTTTGAAGACTGTGTGCTACCTGGGCATTAATGAGAGGGTAGCAGTAGTCCTAATCAATCTTAATAAGAGGTATAGATTAAAGGTAGTACAAGCCTACGTTCCAATATCCTGTCATGATGATGATGAAGTAAATCAGTTTTATGAAGTTGCTGAATTAGCAATGACAAAAGTGTAAACTCAGTATACTGTAGCAATGGGCGACTGCAGTGCAAAAGCGGGGACAAAGCAGGCCTGTGAACAAGCAATTGGTAAATACGGCATCGATTCTAAGAGCGCTAGAGGAGAGATGCTGGTAGAATTCGCGGAAAGGAATCATTGCGAATAATGAACACCTTCTTCAGAAAGCGTAGCACCAGAAAATGGACCTGGAAAAGCCCTAATGGTGTAACAAGAAATGAAATTGGCTTCATACTTTCTGCTGATCCCAGCATAGCACAGGATGTAGAAGTGATAGGTAGGGTGAAGTGGAGTGATCATAGGTTAGTGAGGGCTAGGGTTCACCTCAACTTCAAGAGAGAAAGAGCAAGATTTGTCGAGAAGAAACAGGTCAAGCTAGAGGCAGTAAGGGTAACAGGACAAATTCAGGCTAGTACTTGCAATCAAAGATGCAGCCTTAGAACAAAGAGATGATGATGACATAGAGGTAATGAATGAAATCGTAACTAGGCTGGCTTCAGAGGCAGCAATTTAAGTGGGAGGCAAGACATCAAGGCAACTAGTAGGCAAGCTCTCTGAAGTAACAAAGAACCAAATAAAGAAACAACAAAGAATGAAAGTGTCCAACTCAAGAGACAAGATAGAATTCGCGGAGCTGTCAAAACTGATCAACAAGGCGAAAATGAGTGATATTCGAAACTACAACTTGAGAAAGACTGAAGAAGCCGTAAATATTGGACGCAGCCTGAAATCAATGAGAAGGAAACTTCGCATAGGAGAAATCAAGATGTATGCACTGAAAGGTAAGTAGCGTAATATCATAAGCAGTCGCGAATGTATAGTAAAAGAAGCGGAAGAATTCTACACTGGCCTGTACATTACCCAGAGGAGTCAGGATACCTTTATAAGAAACAGTAATGAACAGGATGCAGAAACTCCTATAACTAGCGATGAGGTCAAAAGGGCCTTGCAAGACATGAAAAGAGGAAGAGCGGCAGGAGAAGATGGAATAACAGTCGATTTAATGAAAGATGGAAGAGACATAATGCTTGAAAAACTGGCGGCTTTCTATACGAAGTGCCTATCGACTGCAAGAGTCCCAGAAAACTGGAAGAATGCTGATTATATGTTAATCCATAGAAAGGGAAACGTTAAAGAATTGAAAAATTATAGGCCTATTAGCTTACTCCCAGTTTCATATAAAATATTCACCAAGGTAATCTCCATTAGAATGAGGGCAACACTGAACTTCAGTCAATCAAGGGAACAGGCAGGTATCTAAAGGGACACCACAATGGATCACGTCTATGTCATCAATCAGGTAATCAAGAAATCCGCAGAATACAATCAGCCTCTATATATGGCATTCATAGATTACGAAAAGACATTTGATTCTGTAGGGATACCAGCAGTCATAGAGGCATTACGTAATCAAGGAGTACAGACCGCTTACGTAAATATCCTGGAAGATATCTACAGAGATTCCACAGCCACCTTAATTCTACACAAGAAAAATAGGAAGATAACTAGAAAGAAAGGGGTCAGACCAGGAGACATAGTCTCTCCAATGCTATTCACTGCGTGCTTGGACGAAATGTTCAAGCTATTAAACTGGGAGGGCTTAGGAGTAAGGATAGACGGCGAATACCTCAGCAACCTACGGTTTGTCGATGACATTGTTCTCTTCAGCAACACTGCAGATGAGTTACAACAAATGATTGAAGCCCTTAACAGAGAGAGTGTATGAGTGGCGTTGAAGATTAATATGCAGAAGACAAAGATAATGATGAATAGCCGGGCAAAGGAAGAAGAGTTCAGGATTGTCAGTCAGTCTCTACAGTCTGTGAAGGAATACGTTTACCTATATCAATTAATCACAGAGAACCCTGAATGTAACAATGAAATTCACAGAAGAATAAAAATGGGTTAGATCGCATACGGCATACATTGTCAACTCCCGACTGGAAGCTTACCATTATCATTGAAAAGAGATGTGTACAATCAGTGCATTTTACCGGTGCTGACATATGGGGTAGAAACTTGGGAACTGACAAAGAAGCTTGAGAACACGTTAAGGAACGCGCAAAGAGCGATGGAACGAAGAACGCTAGGTATAACATTAAGAGAGAGAGGTTTGGATCAGAGAGCAAACTGGTATAGCCGATATTGTAATTGACATGAAGAGAAAGAAATAGCTGGGCAGGTCATGTAACGCGCAGGTTAGATAACCGGTGGACCTTTAAGGTTACAGAATGGACGCCGAGAGAAGGAAAGTACAGTCGAGGAAGGCAGAAGACTAGATGGGGCGATGAAATCGAGAAATTCGCGGGCTCTAGTTGGAATCGGTTGGCGCAGGAGAGGAGAAATTGGAGATCGCAGGGAGACGCCTTTGTCCTGCAGGGGACATAAAATGGGCTGCTGCTGCTGATGATGAACATGCGTGGCCCACACATTCTCACAGTGAAAAGCTTGAAAAACGTGAAATATGAAAAACGAGAAACTGTGATACATTCTAGCGGCTCAGTCACGACAGCGGCGCAGAAAAAGCAACAGAAAGAGTGCGGTGCTGTCCAATATAAACGTTTCCACTTGATCTAGCTGTTCACTACACGCGATGCATGCGGCTTATAGCTCAGTCCGAGTATTCTGTGCCGATTATTTACGTGTTCATGCACCGGAAGAAGGTTGCTAAGAAAACAAATTCGTTGCGTAAATGTTTTGGGTGTTGCCTTCCTGCGGAAGCTATACTGCCGGAGGCTGAGGATATTCGCGGCACCGACGAATTCTGCCAGCACTGCTTTACGCGCCGCAAGGAATTCCTGTCTTCATCTAGTCATACCCGAGATGAAGCAGACGAGGCGTTCCTTAAGGAATAAGAAGAAGCGCTGATGACTTGAGCAGGTACGACCATCCTTCTTCTGATGTTTCACCATTGAAGCCACCATCTTACGTTCACAAACGCAGCAGATGATCTCACGGAAAGAGAAAACGGGCCGATATTGAAAGTGTCGTTGCGACTAAGATACGCTCAACATTAAGCAGTTGTTACGTCTCAACACCACAAAGGCGTTAATTGGATGTTTGCCACGTGTCAAACCACCACCTCTCCTATCCAGACGTCAACGCACCGTGGACACCGACTGTTGAAGGTTCCTACGAAAGGCGCTCACCACACCATTACTTAGAAACCTGAGCAAAGTATGAAAAGGAGGGAACCACGACGACGAACTGAGAGGCTCAGTTAATTAAACGTTTGCGACGAGTTAACCCCCCCCCCCCCCCCCCCTATGCAGACATCAACGCAGCGTGGACAACGACTGTTGAAGGGTTTCGCGAAAGGCGGTCACTTCACCATTACCTAGAAGCCTGAGCAAAGGATGAAAAGGAGGGGGACAACGACGACGAACTGGATGTCACCGGTTGCTTTCTTGCCACAGATTCCAAACCAGTCTCTTCGCAGGCGGAGTTACTGCGGGTTATTGCGATCATGGGCGCGATATCGCAACAGAGTCAACGATTATGATTTGCTGTTGGACAGTCTTCAGATTCCCTAGTCGGCTCGCGTAGGGAAGACGACGGCATTAAAAGCGAATACTTTTCGAGAGTGAGGACAAAGAGGCCTGATATAAACTTGGAGACATTTAACTTGCTCCGGCATGAAGTGGGCTTCCGTATCTGGAGCCGTGTAACTAAGCTAAAAGGACCCTTTTTGCTTCATTTACTATAACCTGATGTAGTAGTTGATGGGCTTGGTGGATTCCCTGCCCGGAACGTCACCCTAGCCGCAACAATATGGTTGGCAGCGGTGAGATCTAGAATGCAGTCCTGACGACCTTCGATCGGCGGACCTGTGTACGTGGGTCCGGGAGACACGAACTTCGCAAGATCGAGGGAAACTATGGCCGGTAGGGCGACTTCTGAGCTGAGGATCCGAGATCAGCAGACCTCCTCTTCGTGGCTCAGAGAGGCACAACCGTCGCAGTAACGGCGTGGAGTCTTGGATGACTCGAGGAATCTGGAAGGAAGAGCAGGAGAAGGCAGTTCCACCACCTGGGATCGGCGGACCTGGGAACGTGGCTCCGGGAGACGCGACCTTCGCAAGCTCGAGTTTGGGTGTGCTTGAGCGACTACATTTTGTCGGACGATAAGGACAGGGTTCTATCGGGCAATTAACTCTAGTTGACCGTCACCGGGTGTGCGGTCAATACAGGAGAAGTTGTGGTCAGCTCACGAAAAGCGTGGATATTTTCAAGCTGTTGTTCTTAGCAGCAGAGTTCGGTACGGGATTAACCATACGTTGAGGAAGCCCGAAATTCGTACGGTGATTGACAAAGTGGCTTTAGATGAGGACGAACTTGCAGAGGCCTGGGAAAAGATATGTCGCGAAAAAGAAGAGAAGAAGCGCGAGATGAAAAAAAAGCGGTAGAGAAGCAGCACGAGAATGCAGGAAGATATGCAGCTTGAGAGGGAACGAAGGGCAGCACCAAATTGAGCTCGCGAAAATAAGGCGCGAGGAAGCGAGAATCGCAAACAGTGCGGTTGCGGCGCCGGCACAAACAAAGCATGAAAATGACGAGTTTGCTTCGGCCGTACAATACAGGCGATGACATCGGTCTCTACCTGATTAATTTCACCAAGACACATGGCTGTAGTGGTTGCTGGCGTTGTTGCCGGGAGAGGCCTAGCAAGTCGTAGCCCAGCTGAGTGCAGCCGAGTCTGGCGCGTACAGTTTCGTGAAGTCGAGTTTGCTCGCAAAATACAAGCTTTCCACGGAAGAATTTCGGAGGAGATTCCGGCACGAAAGATAGAAGGTTGATGAAAGTGTGGCGACGAGCGACCATGTAGACCGGTAAAGTCTCGGACTCTCGCAGGAGAGAAGAACCGACACTCGATCTCTTAGCGTAGCATTCTTTTTTAATGATCTCATTCGGAAAGCTAGCCCGTGCCGGAGCGTGCCAGCCGCTCGTGCCTCATGTAGACGCGAGCGTCTACGTCATCTCTCGTGCGACGCCGATGCTGCTGCCGCTACAAAAGCTTTGTTGAATTTGCATGTAACCTCAAGGATAATTTTGCAGAGTTGGTGCAGAGCAGAGCACGGCCGGATAACGTCAGTAAACTGTCAGATTTAGTCTGCTTGGAATATTTTTACGAGACCCTGCCGGATAACGTACGCCTTTGGGTTAAGGACAGGCAGGAAGGTGCGCAGCACAGCTGGCCGATGAGTACGTGGCAAGCCGTGACTTTAGGCCACAGAGCAGTACCGCACATTACCATGCAAGGCCTCCCCCCACACCACAATCTTACCCTCGAGGGCAGCAAACCAGCCAAAAGGAACGAGACGACGCTAGTCGCAGTTCGGCGCTCAGCGAAGTCACAGCGAAAACACCTGAAAAGAGTAGAAATAAACCTACAAATCATTCGGAAGAGCTCGAATCGAGAGTGCAGTCGGCATGTTATCACTGTAGGGAAATGGGTCACTTCGCCCGAAACTGCCCAAACAAAAGGCCAGTATGCGCTTGCATAATCAATCATAAGAGTAACAGCCATCTTCTAAAGCCATACATGACGGATCTGATGGTAAATGGCCAAGAGTGTAGGGTACTTTGGGACTCCGCGGCCACCATGGACGTCGTCGGTGCAAAGTATGTGAAAAGTGAAGACTTCGTGTCCGAATGCGCATGCATAATGCAGTTCGTGAGCTATGGGAGGACGATCGGGTGCCCACAAGTGTGGTGGAGTATATGCTGGACCTGATGAAAAGGTTACATGAGTCACGTGAGATTGTAACCTAGAGGCAGCGCAGGACGCTTCAAAGCAATATTAGGACATAAATACGAGGTAGTGATCAGTTGACACTGGCGACAAAGCGATGATTTTGTGTCCAAGTCGCCAGAATAAAATGGAAGTTCACTGGGATGGACCCGCCGTGGTTATTGATCGCATTTCAGAGGTGAATTACACCGTGAGGTTACCTGGGCGAAGGCGGGAGGAACGAGTTTATCATATAAACTTAATGAAACCTTTCTTAGAGTGAACAGCTATTGCTAGCATAGCTATGAATGTTTCAGAGGACGTTCCTCTAGAGAGAGAGAGAATCAACTTTTGTGCTGAGCCCTTAGTGACGGTTGGTGCGTGCTGGCACCAGATGGGGTGGAACCTTCTTCTCAGGTCCCATATGCGTCCAGCAGTTCCTGGCCCCTAGCCGCCAGCGCGAGCTGGGTCGGTAGGTCGGGGCTGGACAACAAGGTCTCCCATCGCTCGGGGGGTTGGGCTGGGGAGGGTGGGGGGTTCTTGAGCTTAGTGCACTCTGCAAGGATGTGTGCTAGAGTGCCTTTTGACCGTCTGCAAAAAGGGCATGAAGTGTCATGCTCTGTTGGGAACATCTTGTGCAAGAGCACGGGATGCGCTAGCGACCCCGCTTGCGTGCGTCGCACGATCGTTTGCTGCATTCGGTTGAGTTGCGGATGCGGACGGGGAAGCCTACATCTGCCGCTTCTGTACATTTGCGTGATTTCTTTGTAGCTTGTCACGGGGTGCGGTAGCTCTGGCTCGTCCTCGGCCCGGATTGATAGTTCTCGGGCATAGTGGTCGGCGAGTGCGTTGCCTTCCACTTGCGAGTGAGCCGGGACCCACACGAGCTCAACGGCCCGTCCCGGTGATTTGCATTTGGTGAGGATCGCTAGTGCCGCGGGAGAGATGTTCCCCTTGCGGTAGCTTGCGTAGGCGGTCTAGGAGTCTGTGACCACGGTCCTCACTCCCGGTTTTGCGAGTGCGAGGGCCACGGCCACTTCTTCTGCTTCGGCTGTATTCGTCGTCCGTATCGACGCGCCTGTGACCAGTTTATCAATGGTGGTGACGACTGCCGTTGCTCTGGTTCCGTGCTTGGGAAGCGAGGCGTCCGCGTAGAGGACCTCGGGGTCCTCTTCCAGCTGCCGAGCCAGTGCCTTGGCCCGCGCAGAGCGTCTCTCGCTGTTCCTCCCCGGCTGCATGTTCCGGGGGAGGGGCTTGGTTTTAATAATGTCTCTCCACGTTGTGGGGAGCGGCTCCGTTGTCGGTAGCTGTTCAATTTGCCATCCTATCTTGCGTAGGACGGCCCGACCGTGCTCTGTCCGGCTCAGCCTTACTCTCTGGTGGGATAGGTGTGCTTCCACCAGCTCTTCCACCGTGTTGTGGGCACCCATTTCCAGCAGCTTCTGCGTTGACGAGTAGACTGGGATGCCCATGGCGAGTTTGACTGCTTTCCTTATCGTGTTCAGCGTCTCGCGGTTCACCTTCGTAAGCTGGAGGTATGGGGCGGAGTACGTTACGCGTGACACGACGAATGCCTGCACCAGGCGCAGTGCGTCTTCTTCTTTGATTCCTCTGTTCCGGTTGGTGACTCTCCGGATCATGCTCAGGACTTGCTCGGATGTGGTCTTGATTTTGTTGACGGCTGCGTGCGCCTTGCCGTCGCTGCGCAACAGCAGGCCCAGTATCCGGATCTGCTGCGTTGGTTTGATCTCTGTGCCGTCGATGGTGATGATTATGTTCGGCGGCGGCTCTTTCTTTGGTCTTCCGGGCTGTAGCATGAGCAGCTCCGATTTCTGTGGAGCGCAGCTCAGGCCGCAGGTCCTGGCATACTCGTGGACGGTCGTTGCCGCTCTCTGCAGGGCTTCCTCCGCCCAGGCATCGGACCCCGCGCGGTTCGTCCACACCGTTATATCGTCGGCATAGAACGCGTGGTCCACGCCCTCGATCTGATTGAGTAGTTCGGGCAGGGGCAGGAGTGCTAGGTTGAAAAGCAGAGGCGACAGGACAGACCCCTGTGGGGTACCCCTGTCTCCGAGCTCCACAGGCTCTGACCGTTCATTTCCTATCCGGATAGTTGCTGTTCTATTGGTTAGGAAATCTTTAATATAGCCGTAGGTCTTGCGGCCACACCCCGTCTTGCGCAGGTTCTCGAGCACGCTGGCGTGGGACACGTTGTCAAAGGCCCCTTTGAGGTCCAAAGCCAGTATACCCCGTGGCGCGTGCCTCGTTGCTCTTTTAATCACTAGTTCATATAATTGGAGCAGGACGTCTTGGGTACTCAGGTGCTGGCGGAATCCATACATGGTCGCCGGCATCTGATTTGTCTCGTCCAGGTGTGCTTGAAGTCTTCTGAGAACCATGCGTTCCATGACCTTACCCACACAGGACGTGAGCGAGATAGGGCGCATGTTCTCGATCGTCAGATGTTTGCCGGGTTTAGGTATGAACCGTACCTCGGCCTCTTTCCATTCTGCGGGCAACTTCGAGCTTTCCCAGGTTCTGTTGATGTGACCCAGGAGCCCGCGTGCCGCCGCATCACTCATGTTATTGAGCAGCTTGTATGTAATGGCGTCCGTTCCGGGTGCGCTCGTCTTATTACTCCCGTCTATGGCTGTTAATAACTCCGTGATGGTGAACGGTTCATCCAATGCCGGATTTTCCGGGCCTCTGTACTCCTCCGGTATCGGAAATCGCCCTCTCTCCGTCTTGAGGTAGATCGCCTTGAGGTCTTCAATGAGCCTTTGGGCGTTGCCATCGTAAGCGTTCAGAACTTTGGTGAGGTTGCGGTTGGTTGCGGTCTTGCTGCTCAACGGGTCGATCAGGTGTCTGAGCAGGCACCAGGTCTTGCGCGCCGACAGCTTTCCCTGCAGCCCGTCGCACGTACTCATCCAGTTCTCTCGGCACAGCTTGGTTGCGTATTCAGCGATCTGTTTGTTGAGGAGCGCGATGCGTTTGACGAGCTTCTTGTTTCGTCGTTGACGCTTCCATCTTCGCGTGAGCGAGTGCCGCGCCTCCCACATGTGTGCTAGTTTGGCGTCGACGAAGGGCGTCTGCATCGTTGTCACAACTTCTTGAGCAAATCTGTGGAGCGCGATCTTTTGTTCTCGCGCCCATTCTGCGTACGTTTGATGTCTGCCCTCCTCCGCGTTTTCTCCGGAGGTCTCGTTTTCTTCGTCCGTGTGCTTGCGCATTCGGTCCCAGTCGGTGATCCGGGCTTTGCCGAGGGCTGCCCGGTACCTCGGTCCCTTGACCGTTACACTTATGATGCTGTGGTCGGAGCCCAGGTCTACGTCTTCGTTCCGCCAGGCCACTTCTAGGGAGCCCGCCATCCACGACAGGTCCGGGGTGGTGTCCCTGTTGACGCTGTTTCCCTTTCGGGTGACGACGCCCGGTTCATTAAGGAGCGCCATTTCTTGGTCCTCCATTGCCTTTGCTAGAGCCTTGCCTCGTTTAGATTGGTATGTGTAACTCCATGTAGTGTGAGGGGCGTTGAAGTCGCCTAGGACCAGGAGCGGCCTGTTCCCCGCCAACCTCTTCGCCTGGCTCACTGTTGTTTCAAAGTCGTACTGCCTTTGTGACGGCCTGCAGTATGCGTTCATCACAAACAGGTTTCCGGCACTGCCAATAGTCCTTGTGTGAACCTCGACCAGCGTGTGTTCGCAGCCCTTTTGCGCCGTGAGGTGCTGGGTGGCTGCTATGTTGGTGCGCACCAGTAACGCCGTCCCGCCTTCCGTCGGATCCGTGTAGGTCACGTAACCCGGGAGTCTGGGTCTGCCGTGTCTCTTGTAACGCGATCATGTCCGGTTTCTGGTCGAACCCATCTATGTGAAGTTGTAACTCGGCTCCCTTGGTGCGAATGCCCCTGCAATTCCATTGGTAAATGATCGTTATTTCCCCCCCGCGGATTTGCTTTTTACTGTTCGGCGTCTGCGCCATCTTCCTTTGACGTTTTGAAGCGACCGCGCCTGTACGCGATCGATTCCTTGACTTTATTGGCGCGTTCTTTCCTTAGCGCTGCGAACTTGTTCTTCACGGTTATCGTCGCTGTCTTCGCCGCCAGTCGTTCGTGCTTGACTGACAGGATCTTTATTTGACCCTCGAAGACCTCTAACCTGGCATTCATATTGTCGAGATTCTCGTTAATTTGACTGATGGCTGCGAGTATCGCTGCCAGTTTGTCCTCTTGCGGCGGTTGCTGTTGTTGATGTGACGTCTGCGGTGCCGCTGCTGCCGTCTTGCAGTCAGCTGTGGTTTCAGCGTCCATCGCTTCTTGAACATACAATGCTTGTTGGATGGGCTGCGCCTCTCCTCTCCGCTCTTGGCGGGGCGAGAGGGGGTCCCTCCGCGGCACCTTGCGTTTCTCGTTGGCGTCCTCGCGCGCAGTGCTCGTTTTGGTTATTTTAGTAGCTGAGCTGGCGCTAGCTAGCGCATCTATTTTACTCATGAGTGCTCTTATCTGCACATTCTGTTCCTGAATCTGGGCGTTTTGCCTTTCGATTAGTCTTTTAAGTTCTGTACATTCGCCGCACTGTTGGCGTGTTGCGGCGTTTTGGCTAGAGGGGGGAGGTGGGGTAGGGTTGAGGGGTGGGAACTCTCTGTCGTTCCCTAGAGCGACGGAAGACCTGTTGGTCCAGCCCACCTTTCTCTCGGCGAGTATCCCTCGTTGGTTGGACTCGACCCGGGTTCTTGATCTGGTCCGGGACCTCGAACGGTATCCCCGGCGTCTTCCGCTCGAGCTACGACTGCCTCCTTTCCCCATCGTCTCCCAGCGGCAGCCATCCTTGGAGCCAGCCGATGGCGCCTGGTCGGCCCTGTTCGGGCCATCCCGGGAACGGGATCTCGATCGTTGGCGGCTTTGGTGGCTGCCCTTGCGGGCCGGCGTTCTCGAACGGCTCCGCGAAGGGGTGCTGCGTTGGGCACGGCCTGCGGGACCTCTATCTTCTTGGCTACTGTCGTCGATGGCCCGGCGCCGCTCCCAGCGCCGGCGCCGCACCACGTACGGCGTCTTGAATTTTGCCTTACAGGCGCGGTCGGCGGTGAGATGCTTGCCGCCGCACAGGCCGCACTTGGGCACGCACGCGTGCTCTTTGTCCGGGTTGGCGATGCCGCAGCCCCGGCAGATGCGATTTTGGGGATTGGGGCACACGTCCATTCGGTGTCCGACGCGGCCGCACTGGTAGCAGACGTCGATCTACTTGCGGTGCAGTGAACATTCAACGAGCAGGTTCCCGTAACGCACGTAATTGGGAACCTTGGGTCCCTCGAAGGCGATCACCACGGATCTGGTCTTGCCAATCCGTTTCGCCTGCAACGCCGTCGGGTTGTGCTTGTGCACCACTAGGTCTTGAATTTCTTGGGCGGTGTCCTCTAGCGGGATGCCTCGTATCACTCCTTTAACTGTTCCGTGAGGTGCCGATTCGTAAGTGCTCACCTCGTGGGCCGTTCCTCGAATGTCGATGCTTTTCACCATGGCGTACTTGTCGGCGTGCTCCCTCTTCGAAGTACTCACGACGATTATGTTCTGTTGATGGTTTGGACAAATAATATCTTCTCTTGCTGCAATGGCATCGACTTGGGCCGCCCCAGTAATGGCTCGGCTGATTTCGACCCGGGCCACATCGCTCACTTGAAGCCCGCCGCGTGGCCGCATTACGATCTTCACGTCTTCGCGCGGGAGGTCCGGCATTCTCGCGCCCTTGAGCAGCTTGCCCTTGTTTACTCGCTTCATCCTGTGACGAAGGCTCTTGTCGGTGGTGCCATAGATGTCATCGCCACGTCTGTTGCTGACGTCAACTGCGGCTTCGGCGCCATCTTGGCTTGCGTGGCTCCTTTGCTTCAACTTCTCGCCGGCGGTTTTCCACCCCTCGGCTCTCGTGAGCTGATCCGGGGAAATTTCTTCGCCATCGACCTCAATTCTCATAGCGGTCGACATATTTGGTCACTGTCCGCTTGCCAAATTAGCGATTGGTCGGTAATTGGCTGCGGCTCGATGCGGCCTGAGAGTAGGCCTACCGCTTCCCTCGGCCGAAGCCGAGGCCGGTGGGCGCTCTTCGTGGGTCACAAAATCGGCTCTAATTACCGAAGAAATGGACGCCTACCTCGGAATTGGGTATCCCGGTGGTCCACGTAGGTTCATACCTCCGATAGATGCACTTTCATGAAGATCCGCGTTGAATAATCGGCGCAATTAGTGAAAATTCAGAGAGCTGACGTGGAACACGTTCATTCAGCAACGCAAGGGCTCATACCCTCTAGAGCTACCTAATTTTCGCAGGAGAACAGACGCTAGTGTAGAAGAATAACGCAGGCTGTTAAAAGGGAGGAGCTGGGAACCGAGAAAGTGGAAGATTTGAAGAGCCTTATTCGGAAATATGTGGATTATTTTGGGGAGGAGCTAGGAAGGACTCATTTGATACAACATGGCATCGAACTAACAACGGAGGTTCCTTTTAAGTCCAAAGCGTACTGCCTATCCTCACGGCAGCTAGACATAGTGAAGGCAGAAGTAAAAAGGATGCTTCGTCTAGGGGTGATCAGGAAAGCGCATAGTGAGTATTGCTGCCATCTAATGCTAGTTGAAGTAGCAGGGAAAGATCCACAGCCATGCGTGGATTATCGAAACTTAAATGCCATCACGAAAGACCAAATATACCCCTTACCGATTATAGAGTTGAGAGTAGAGCTCGTAAGGAGGGCTGCATTTATTTCGACCCTAGACTTAGGGGATATTGGCAGGTGTCCTTAACCGAACGAGCCAGTCGCTATGCGGCCTCTGTAATCCCTTTCGGGGTTTGTCAGCCAGTTACCATGATCTTTGGCTTGAAGAACGCACCGTTCTGTTTTTCAAGGCTTATGGATCAGTTGCTTCAAGGACTACAAGAATTCGCGCTGCACTATCTGGATGATGTGGCCGTGTTTTCGAATGACTGGGAGTCTCACTTGCAACATACATGAATCATGCATGAAAGAATCCGAGGTGCGGGCTTAACAATCAAAGCCGAGAAGTGTCAGTTCGGCCACGCTTGGGTCACGTATTTGGGGCACGAAATAGGACACGGGAAGCGGGAACCTATGAAATCCAATGTGGCGGCCATAGTTCTCTATCCGAGGCCCGTAACAAAAGAGGATGTGCGGTCATTTCTGGGAATGGCTGGGTGTTACCAGCACTATATTCCAAATCATTCGGAGCTTACCAGTCCGCTGACAGCCTCCGGAAGCGTGAATCAGAAGGGGTCACATTGGCGCCTATAGGGAAGAGGCTTCTCAGAATCTGAAAAAAGCCTTGTCTTCACGGCCTGTACTTGTCTCGCCAGACTTTTGCAGAGAATTCTTTCTCCAATGTGACGCCAGCAGCCGTGGTCTAGGTGTCGTCCTTGCCCAACTAAATGAACGCGGAAATGAGCATCCTGTGCTGTACCTCAGTCGAAAACTGACACAGCTAGAAGAGGCGTTTAGCACCACGGAGAGTCTTTGTGCATAGTATGGGCCATTCAAAAGCTAGGATGCTATATTGAAGGCACTAAATTCACGGTTGAGAGCAACCATTGCCCTCTTGCATGGCTGAAGCAAATGTCAGGAAAAAACGGGAGACTACGGAGATGGAGTCTCCAGTGGTGTAGCCAGAAATTTCGTTCGGCGGGGGGGGGGGGGGGGGGGGAGGGGCTCACCTTGCAGCTCGGCCTCCTCCTTAAGAGGAAGCTTTAGCTCGGGTTTCCCTATTGAAATACATGTAAAGGGGAATTCGTTTTCCCCCGCAACCACCGCAGCAAAGTTCACGACGTTTGTTGCATTTAAAAGAAAAACTTAAATTCTAGTGACTGTTCGTTTCAAATATTTTATTTAGGTGGTCAATTCTTTATTAAAAATTGGCCAAAATCGCAAATTTTCAGAAAACGAAACTATCAAGTTTAAAACTCTTTAACTCAACAATGAATAATGACATCACAATTCTGTGAATTGCATCTAATAGTACGTCTACAGTGGACAAATAGATACGTTACACATGAATCTCAAAAAAAGTTTAGTACTATGTAAATACAGCTTTCACAGAACCCTTGTACACAACGTAACTAATTCACGTAAGATACAAATTGACAGAGCAAATTTGTCCGCTTTGACTGTTATAATAGGTGCCGTTTACAGAACCACGATATCTGTTCTTGGTGCATAGCTATTTGTTTGTAAACGTCGTGCTTATATTTTTTCTAACTTTCGAATTTTTCAAAATACTTTAAACAGAATTCAGCCACTAAATCAAAATTCCTTTTCCAACAGACACTAGAATTTAGCTTTCTCTCTCAATTTGCAACAAACTTCATTGAAAGCGATTAGCAGGATTATCTAAGAAAAGTGTTTCTGCGTTTTACATGTATTTGAATAGGCCGCGTCGGATTGGTCCCGAGCTAAAGCTTCCTCTTAAACAATTTGTCGAGGGATCAAATACGTGAATAATAACTGCATTGACATTGCCAAAGATGCTGCAAACGAATTATTGAACGCTACGCACTGTCAAAACAAGCAAAATATGTATTTGTCCATCAAAGAATATACTCTATGTATCAAAAATTGTGCCTAAAATAACTGATATCAATGCTTCCATGTTTTTTGTCTATTTAATAAGTAACGAAAATATCCCAAGAACTTTAGAACTATATCAGTTTGAAACCAGGAAAGCAGTGCATGCCGCTTATATGAAAAATGAGAACGCCATGAAATGAACAAGTTGAGGACAAATATGTTAATGAAACTTTGTCATACAAGAACCGTTTTTACATTCTTGTACATATGCAATGGCCAGTGAGAAATCTCAATGACGCTGTCCTTTGTTCGAATGTATAACGCAGGAGCAGTTGTCACCGGTCGTGTATCGTGAGTAATTGCACCGAAATTATAGTCGCAACAGAGAGCACGTATAAAAAGCAGGAGTTCTGCAAGATATACAGGGCGAGTCAAATGAATGTGAGCCAATGCGAATATATTGACACGTATACTTATCTTTATCGGGCACCACGTTTCGCCGCCTAACAAATGTAATCGCACAGCGTGGGACGCGCCTGCGTGTATCCGAAGTTTCTGGAAAGTTATCGATGCTTCTATCCGCTGTCTGTTGTCGCCGCACCTTATGTTACCTGATTTCATCAACTGACGCGAATGGTGTAGAACTTTGTGGAAGGCATGCGGGTCCGAACGATTAGTCTGGAACATTCGACGACTGCTCTATAAAAGGCGACGCGCTTGACCCGCTGATCAGATTTCCGACGATCGCCGACCGTGTTCGCCGCTATCGTTGTGCTATAAGTGTAGCCTGTTTTTGTGGGCACAGGTTCGCCCAATAAAAGCTAGTTTTGTACTCCACCGTATTGCTGCTTTCTTCACCGTCACTACCACGTGACATCTGGTGGAGGTGCTTGTGCGTTCATGTACCGAACGCCCCCGCAAAGCCGCGATCCAAGCCCGAAGCCCGAGGACAGAACCAACATCGCCCAAGACCAGCGTGCTAGCCGCAGACTGCAAGGACTGCCCCCAGAACACGGACTTCTACCTGAGACGACAAAGAAGATCGTGGTCAAGACAACCCCAATGGCTGCCCCAGCGTCCCCCGTTATCCTACAACAACCTCGGGACCCACCAACCTTCCATGGAGCAGCGACTGAAGACAGGAATCATGGCTGGAGACCTACGAACGAATCGCGACATTCAACGACTGAGACTCCGACGACAAGCTGCGGCATGTCTACTACGCCTTAGAAGACGCCGCCAGAACGTGGTTTGAGAACAGGGAGTCGACCTTGACAACGTAGGACCTGTTCCGTAGCGGCTTCTTGCGCACCTTTACAAGCGTCGTGCGCAAGGAAAGGGCCGAAGCTATGCTGGACGCCCGAGTGCAGCTACCAAACGAGAACGTTGCCATCTTTACGGAAGAAATGAGCCGTTTTTCCGCCACGCCGACCCGGATATGGCCGAGGAGAAGAAAGTCCGCCTACTCATGCGTGGTGTAAAGGAGGAACTTTTCGCCGGAATGGTAAGAAGCTCACCGAAGACCGTCGAAGAGTTTCTTCGTGAAGCGACGAACATTGAGAAGACACTCGAGATCCGAAACCGGCAATTCGATCGCCGCACGAACTCTACAAACTACGCCGGGGTTCAATCACTGGCTACCGACGATCTACGCGAGACTATCAGAGCGGTCGTACGGTAGGAGCTGCAGAAGTTCTACCCAAGGACGCAGTCCCAAGTGGATCCAATCGCTGGAATCCTCAAAGAAGAGGTTCAGCGATCGCTTGGAGCCCCTGAGGTGCAACCACTATCACCGCAACCTCAGCCGGAAGCGATGACCTACGCCGCCGTCGCCCGCCGTCAAGGTCCCCCTGCGCGACAAGGCCACGGCCCTGTAACGCCGCAATTCCGTCGTCCACCGCCGCTGCCGCCAGCACGCCCACCCGTCTCCCAGCGCAGCTACGCGAGGAAGACGGACATTTGGCGAGCCCCCGACCACCGCCCGCTCTGCTACCACTGCGGCGAAGCCGGCCATGTGTACCGCCGATGCCCATACCGCGACCTGGGATTCCGAGGGTTCGCCGTCGATGCACCGCGCCCTCGGGAAGGTGAACGCCCTCGCGATATCGCTGACTACCTCGCCGCTACTCAGTGGAGCTCTCGACGACCGTCGCGTTCGCCATCACCAGGCCGCTACCTGTCGCCGCTGCGCCGACTATACACTGGCCCAGCCCGGAGCCGGTCAGCGAGCCCATATCAGGAAAACTAAAAGCAGCCACCGATGGAGGTGCGGTTGCTGTTCGTCGAACTGACGAAGATCCTCCGCCGCCGACGAAGACGCCGAAGAAACTACCTCGACGACATAACGCCACGCCGCCGTCCCGACGAAGTGCGGAAGCAACGAATACGACGACGAAAGACGACCTGACGACGTCGCATACCAGCCACAGGTCCACGCGACGCAGTCGTGATCCGACGCCAAGACCGAACTGTAATGCAAGACAAAGAACCACCGACCTCGACGTGCTTCTCGACGGCCACGCAGTCACCGCCTTAGTCGACACAGGGGCTGATTACTCCGTCATGAGTGGACACATCGCCGCCCAGTTGAAGAAAGTTAAGACTCCGTGAGAAGGCCCACAAATTCGGACCGCTGGAGGACACCTCATAACGCCGACTGGAATGTGCACGGCAAGAATTACCATTCACGACCGGACTTACCCTGTCACCTTCGTTATCCTCCAACAGTGTTCACGAGACGTCATTCTCGGCATGGACTTCCTGGACCAACACGGCGCAATCATCGACCTGAAGTCGAAGTCAGTAACGCTGTCGGAAGATAAAGCGATGCCGCCGTAGAGCCCTCGTAGTCACCACGCCTTGAGTGTGCTCGAAGATCAAGTGAGCATCCCGCCTCGCTCCAGCATTGTTATTTCGGTCGGCACCGAAGCACCCGCTGACGTAGAAGGCGTCATCGAAGGCGACCAACGTCTACTGCTAGACCGCGAAATTTGCGTCGCAAGAGGGATCGCTCCACTGCATGGAGGGAAAACTGAAGTGTTGCTGACAAACTTCAGCCGGGAGTTCAAGCACATCAACAAGGGCACGACGATCGCGTACATCCAGGAAATTCTAGAAACCAGTAACGCGTTTGTCCTCTCGGATTCCGCCGCATCTACCCCGACGACCATGGTTCCCGAGCCAGACTACGACATTAATCCAAGTCTTTCCGTGATTAAGCAACAGCAGCTGAGAAGTCTGCTCCGATGATACAAAGGCTGCTTTTCCACGTCATCGAGGATTCGACAAACACCAGTCGCCAAGCATCGCATAATCACCGAGGAGTGCGCTCGACCACTCCGCCAGAGCCTTTACCGAGTTTCGCCGCGAGAACGTGAAGCTATAAGAGAACAAGTCGACGAAATGCTGCCCGACGACATCATCCAGCCGTCGAAAAGCCCGTGGGCATCCCCTGTGGTCCTGGTGAAGAAAAAGGACGGAACCCTACGTTTCTGCGTCGATTATCGTCGTCTGAACAAGATCACGAAGAAGGACGTATACCCCCTCCCACGGATAGACGATGCATTGGATCGGCTCTGCAACGCTAAATACTTCTGCTCGATGGACCTGAAGTCTGGCTATTGGCAAATAGAAGTCGACGAAAGAGATCGCGAAAAGACCGCCTTCATCACCCCAGATGGCCTCTACGAGTTCAAGGTTATGCCATTTGGGCTGTGCTCGGCGCCTGCAACGTTCCAACGCGTGATGGACACGGTTTTAGCAGGATTGAAGCGGCAGACCTGTCTCGTTTACTTGGATGACGTTGTTGTCTTCGCCGGAAATTTCGACGATCACCTTAGGCGGCTTGCAACAGTACTAGAGGCCACCAAGTCATCAGGGCTTACTCTGAAGCTAGAAAAGTACCGCTTCGCTTACGATGAGCTTCTGTTCCTAGGCTACGTCATCAGCAAGTCTGGAGTCCGCCCCGACCCGCAGAAGACAGCTGCCATAGCAAAGTTCCCGCAGCCCATTGACAAGAAGGCAGTGCGTAGATTTCTTGGCATGTGTGCCTACTACAGGCTATTTGTCAAGGACTTTTCACGCATCGCTGAGCGGCTGACAAAGCTAACTAAACGTGACGTCGAGTTCAAGTTGGAAACGCCGCAGGCTGACGCATTTCAAGAACTCAAACGACGCATGCAGTCGCCGCCCGTACTTGCGCACTTCGACGTGCGCGCCGATACCGAAATACACACTGACGCCAGTAGCCTAGGCCTTGGTGCCGTCCTAGTCCAGAGAAAGGATGGACATGAGCGCGTGATAGCTTACGCTAGCCGGTCATTGTCAAAAGCGGAAGGCAATTATTCTACAACCAAAAAGGAATGCCTCGCCATCGTTTGGGCTACAGCGAAATTTCGCCCTTATCTCTATGGCAGGCCATTCAAAGTGGTCTGCGACCATCACGCGTTGTGTTGGCTAGCTACCTTAAAGGACCCTTCAGGACGGCTGGCACGGTGGAGCCTGAGACTACAAGAATGCGACATCACTGTAACATACAAGTCCGGACGAAAACACTCAGATGCCGCTTGCCTATCACGCGCCCCCATTGACCCGCCGCCGCAAGATGACGAGGATGACGCCTTCCTTGGCATAATAAGCGCGGAAGACTTCGCCGAACAACAACGAAGGGACCCGGAGCTAAAAGCCCTAGTCGAGTATTTTGAAGGGCAGACGGACGTTCTCCCTAGGCCATTTAAGCGTGGATTACCTTCCTTCACGCTTCAAAACAACCTACTCGTGAAGAAGAACTTCTCACCAGTCCGCGCCAACTACCTTCTTGTTGTTCCATCGGCGCTGCGTGCAGAAGTACTGCACGCACTACATGACGATCCGACCGCTGGGCACCTCGGTTTCTCCCGGACGCTATCGAGGATACAAGAAAGGTATTACTGGCCGCACCTAACCGTCGATGTCGCCCGTTACGTCAAGACATGCCAAGACTGTCAGCGACGCAAGACACCACCGACAAGGCCAGCGGTATTACTACAGCCGATCAAGCCTCCTTACCGACCTTTTCAGCAGATCGGGATGGACTTGTTAGGACCGTTTCCGACATCAACATCCGCAAATAAGTGGATCGTCGTGGCGACGGACTATCTCACCCGCTTCGCTGAAACTAAAGCTCTACCGAAAGGCAGCGCAGCCGAAGTGGCGAAATTTTTCGTCGGGAACATCCTGCTGCGACATGGTGCTCCAGAAGTCCTCATCACCGACAGAGGAACGGCTTTTACAGCAGAGCTCACGCAAATCATTCTGCAGCACAGCCAGACAAGTCACAGGAGGACAACTGCCTACCATCCGCAGACGAATGGTCTCACGGAGCGCCTGAACAAGACCCTCGCCGACATGCTAGCAATGTACGTCGACGTCGAGCACAAGACGTGGGATGTGGTCCTGCCGTACGTAACATTCGCTTACAACACGGCGGTTGAAGAAACAACATAGATCACGCCATTTAAGCTGGTGTACAGCAGGAACCCGACGACGACGCTCGACGCCATTCTGCCGTACGTCACTGACGAGGAAAATCTTGACGTCGCTACCTTTCTCCAGCGCGCCGAAGAAGCCCGACAGCTCGCCCGCCTGCGAATAAAGAACCAGCAGATGACCGACAGGCGACACTACAACCTCGGACCCGACGACGCTTCGTCGAGTACCAGCCCGGTGACCGTGTTTGGGTTTGGACCCCTATACGCCGACGAGGACTGAGCGAGAAGCTTTTGCGTCCCTATTTCGGGCCGTACAAGATCACCCGACGTATTCGCGCTCTGGACTATGAGGTCCTGCCAGACGGCATTTCACTATCACAGCGGCGCCGCTCACGACCTAATAGTCCACGTTGTGCGACTCGAGCCGTACTACCAGCGTTAATGGACTTTGGGGCTTCTGACCTTTGGACTTTGTTTCTTTTTGTTGTTTTGTTACTTATGTTAATAAGTGTCCTGTTGTGTTTCGCTCTCTTATATTTGTAGCATCGGGACAATGCTTTTTAAGAGGGGGCTATTGACACGTGTACTTATCTTTATCGGGCGACCACGTTTTGCCGCCTAACAAATGTAATCGCACAGCGTGGGACGCGCCTGCATGTATCCGAAGTTTCTGGAAAGTTATCGATGCTTCTATCCGCTGTCTGCTGTCGCCGAACTTTATGTTATCTGATTTCAACTGACGCGAATGGTGTAGAACTTTGTGGAAGACATGCAGGTCCGAACGATTAGTCTGAAACATTCGATGACTGCTCTATAAAAGCCGACGCGCTTGACCCGCTGATCAGATTTCCGACGATCGCCGACCGTGTTCGCCGCTATCCTTGAGCTATAAGTGTAGCCTGTTTTTGTGGGCACAGGTTCGCCCAATAAAAGCTAGTTTTGTATTCCACCGTATTGCTGCTTTCTTCACCGTCACTACCACGTGACAGTAGGACAAACGGGGTATGTTATTTAAAAGTAATCTTCATTAAAATTTAGGCATTTGTCCCATTGACTAACGAGTCGCCTGATTCCCGTCTCATAAAACTCGTTGGGTTGCTGTTTCAAAAAGTCTGTAACTATTTGACTCATCGTCCGGCACGAATCTGGTTCCCTTACGCTGTTTTTCGGTTGCCCCAAAATGTGGAAGTCGCAAGGCGACAGTTCGGACTGTATGGCGGATGTTGCAGCGTTTCCCACTTGAACTTTGCCAGTTTAGTATTAACCACATCAGCGACGTGGGGACGGGCATTGTCGTGGAACAAGATGACCCCATTCGTTAATTTTCCACGTTGTTTGTTCTTGATTGCGACACGCAGCCGTTCGGGCGTTTCACAATATCGCAAACAATCGATAGTCTCTCAAGATTTAGCAAATTCTATCAGTAATGGCCCCAGACGACCGAAAAAAAAGTCAGCACCTTTCCGGCGGAAATGCCGGCCTTTGCGTTCTTTGGGAGTGGTAAATTCAAATGTTTCCACTGTAAGCTTTGCCGTCGTGTTTCAGGCTCCTAGTAGTGGAACCATGGTTGGTCCCCGAGCACAAATGCAAACAAGAAGCCGTCATCTTCATTGTGGTACCGGATCAGATGAGTCAAGGCAGCGCCAAACTTCTCCGTCTTCTGGCGGCGGATCAAAATCTTGGGCATCATCCCATTGCGCACACAAGAGCCGATAACCGAGGTGCTCATGAATTATGGCGTCAACCGAACCATGACTGATGTTCACATGATCTACCAGTTCATCGATACTTATCCTTTGAAACTGTCGAAACGTCGAAACTGTGAAACGTCGAACCTTTGAAATTGTGTGGGGGGTAATTGCACGATGGCTTTGACCCGGTCTTGGATCGTCTTTGCAACTTTCACGTCCTTCTTTGGACCGTTTGCTCCAACGCTTCACAGTGGCCAATGAAATCCAATCTTCAACGTACACGGCAGCCATACGGCGACTAATTTCTTTTTGGGAAACACCTTCAGCTGTCAAAAACTTCGCGACATCACGCCGTTCAACTTTTGGAGGGTCCATTATGTCACGCAACCATGTTCAATCCAGTAAATGAGAGCATTAAAAACATTTATCCTCACACCTGCGTGTCACTTTTGTAAATGAGAGATGCTTGTGTGCTACGCGCATGCCTCGCAGATAATGAACCAAACCATTATTGCGCGGTGAGGGTAGGCTAGCTTTCATTTGACTCGCCCTCGTATATTAGAAATGCAAAGATACAATGGGATATACAAATGCGAAAGTGCCGATGGATAAAGGACAAAAAATGTCACTGGAAACAAAGTTCACTGCACGTATACACAAAACCTCTCAACAAGATATTTAAATATACGTATAAGTCTCCAATAAATCTACGTATGTAAGAAAAAGTCACGGTATATAATGCGCCAACCAAGGCAAATAAACATGTTGTGAAATCACAGATTCACAGAATCCTAGATCGCGTCCCCATTCTATCCACTCCCCTTGATGTATCGCGTGGGACGGAAGGCGGCGCGCTTGCACCCCGCTTTTCTCCTTTGCGCACACAAGACTGAGTCACCATCGTCGGCTCACCCATTCCACCCCCCCTCCCCCCACGCTATCACTCGCACATACAGCATGCGGCGCGGGGTCACGATGTTATCACCCTTGGACTTTATACGAAACATGAGGGCGAAGGCGACGGCAGGAATGCGCTTGGAGTGTCCATATAATTGCTATCGCAATAATATAATAACAGTATCCGGCAACTGAAGCGTCCCGGGGCCCATTACTTTCCGCAAAAGAAGAAGTAACAAAATAGAACTTTCACCATGCGACAATTCGCTGCGTCGCCTCAATGTAATTTTCTTTTCCTTCTGTGGGGCGGGGGCACCGAAATGAAAAAAAGAACGCATAGGAAAGTATATGTTGGCCACCATCGAATGCCTACTTTGGGCACCTAATGTGGCTGCGGAAGGAATATCAAAGACAACATGAGACGCTTGGTCCACCGAGCGCCATACGTATACTGCTCGATATTCTGTACACCGGCGAGACAAGACTTTCCGGAGAGGTTCCGCTCAAGCGAACGCGGTGCAATCCGTCGAGTCCCCACAGTGATGGCGGCGAGCGACCATTGTTTCTTTTTCTCGTCTGTGGCCAGAGAGCGTCCAAAATTCCGCCTGGCGAAAATCCACTCGGCCAGAGCAAACCGAACGCGCACCGAAGTGCGCCGCGCGGTGGTCGGGGCCACACGAGAAAAACGTATACGCTCTGGCTGGCTCTGGCAGCCCGCGGGTAGAGTAGCGAGAACAAAAAAATTGAAAAGAGGCTCAATGGTGTCCTTGCGAATAAATGTCAATGTAGAAAAATAAATAAAAACGTAGTTATAATGGCTGGCTTTAGTGGCTTGACATGGATGTTTTGGCGTAGGTTAAAAATATTGATATTTTTTTATGTGATATGGACGGCACAAATGAACCACCACAACGCTTCGTCTCATTGGACCTCGCTGCGTGCTTTGCCAACTTGTCTGCTAGTGCGTTGATTTGGCTTGTCTCGTTGTATGTTCCGATGTAAGACTTTAGAAAAGTCAATGGACATTTGGCGTCAAATGTTTATAACAACATTAAACCCACAAAGTGCCGCAGTTGAAAATCTAAAGCACAACTTTGGAAATGTCAGTGCACCTTTCACATCAAGAGTTTGTGAGATTTATACCCACAAAGTTTCGGAATTGACATCCATGCGCTCCATAGATTCCGCGGCCTCAGCGAGATGCCGCGGCGAACCCGCTCGCCATCAAAACGCCCTCGAAACTTTGTGCTCGGATGGGGCTGCTTGGCGTTATGTGGCTCTTGGTGCATGGGCATTGCCGCGAAATCCAGCCCGAATTCGCAATCTGCGTGGGTGAATGTCTTTTGGAGCGTCAAAAAACATTCTAGACAAAATATAGAACGATTTCCGGCGCCGAGGCTTGATTTGGTCGCCAGTGCATGGACAGCACGAAAAAATTTCCCCCCGGCTAAGCCCCTGGGAGTCTCATCTTGCAGGAATACAACTTGGAGGTCAAGTATAAGAAACGGAGCCAGAATAAGAATGCAGATGGTCTGAGCCGGCGATTTTAAGCAACGAAGTCAGTGCAAATTTTGTTAGAAACGTGTTTTATACGTATCGCTAGTGATGTTATTCAGTTAGGCAACCTATTTCTTTCTTGTCGAGAGCTGACCACAACTAGAAAAGAGATAGAAAGAGAGAGGGGTAAAACATTGTAAACGATACGGGGATCCGGTAGGCGTCTCGCTCGGGCACGCTCACGAGTGCGTGCGTGCCTGTGTATTGCCAGGGAGGTCAACACACCGAAGCGAGGGCTGGGCCATCTCGCTGCCGTGTGACATCAGTTATCACAACTATTATGGAACGATCCCCGAGGCCGCGACTGAACATCGACGCTTCGGGCAACCTGACATCTCGTCACCCCCAGGTCGAAACTCTTGGCGGCGGAGGTGTTCGTTACGTCTCAACACAACAAAGGCGTTAATGTGATGTTTGCCGCGTGTCAAACTGCCACCCCTCCTATCCAGACGTCAACGCAGCGTGGACTGTAGAAGGCGCTCCCCACCACCACGAAGGCGCTACCCACCGACTGTTGAAAGGCGCTCACCCCACCATTACTTTGAAGCCTGAGCAAAGAATGGAAAGGAGGGGGACAACGACGAAGAACTGGGCGTCACCGGTTGCTTTCTTTCCACAGATTCTAAAGCAGTCTCTTCGGAGGCGGAGTTACTGCGGGTTATTGCGATCTTGGGCGTAATATCGCAACGGAGTCAAGGATTATGATTTGCTGCTGGACAGTCTTCAGATTTCCTAGTCGACTCGCCTAGGGAAGACGACGGTATTAAAAGCGGAGACTTTTCGAGAGTGAGGACAGAGGGTCCTGATGTGAACTTGGACGTTTTTAACATGCTTCTGCATGAAGTGGGCTTCCGTAACTGGAGCCGTGTAACTAAGCTAAAGAAACCCCTTGCCCTTCATTTTCTACAACCTGACGTAGTAGTCGATGAGCTTGGTGGATTCCATGCCCTGAACGCCATCCTAGCAGCAACACGTTGCATACGGAAGCGTCAGTACACCTGAACCGTCTGCGACAGGATGTCGTGCATGCGCTGGCTGGTTAAATAGCTTGAAGCAAGCGTACGAGGCTTCAAGGTGCTATCGAGAGTGCCTCCGTATATTAACCATCGCGCCCCCAGAAGTTTAACACAAACGCGTTCAAAAGGCAATCTCAGCTGTCACAACATACATGCTCAGAAAGGCCCGAAATTGGCGCGAGAAACATTGAACGTGTTCAGATTTTGATCCGTACACGAGGTCAAGGTTGAGCCATGGGATGTACAAGCTGCAGTCGACTATATCACCAAGTACGAATTTGGGTGCTCTCGGCATAGCCCGAAGAAGGACGTTATGTCAGTCATCATGAACGGCCAGGAAGAGTACATCTCAAAGCGGTTTAGGACACGTTCTATGGGTCATTAAAGCGGTACTCTGACACGTTCTCTTGCTCGCACCACAGCAAGAGGTTTGCGTTTGCATTTATTGCGTTAATGTTACCATTGTTACCATGTTATTGCGTTAATGCTACTGTTACCTGGTACCAGGAGGACGGACGGAGCCGAGACGGACGGATGCCGACAGCTAAGTTCTATTTCTATTTTTATTTCTAATTGCAGCGGCGGGAAATCTGAATGGAGGTAGGGCCAGCATAGAAACGTAGGTTGCAGAGAATTGGAGCACTTCGAAGCCAGGCGAACACTCCAAAGTAGGGCGATAAAGTAGGTCGTGGCCAACACATAACAGTTAGGACTAAAAGTTTAATAGTTAGGGCTAAAAGTGTGTTTGTTTCCTTGTCCTTTTTTTTCTTTTTTTTCTTTTTTCCCCCTGGTTATTGGTTTGGTTATTTTACTAGCTGTCTTTATTCTTCTAGAGATTCCCAGTGGTCATTATTATAGTTAATTTTTTTCCTCGCTTTTACACTGTTAAATAACAGTAGGACAAGAGAATTCATGGGACGACCGGCTAGAAAAGCCAAGGAGGAAGGTGGGGACCTCGTCCAGTGTGAGAGGTGTGAACGATGGTGTTATTTGGATGAAACGCCATTCAAAACCGTGGCGGAGGCGGAAGGGAACGGCTTCGTGTGCAGGCTGTGTAAGGCGATTGAGAATTTGGAGAAGCAGCTAGAGAGTGAAATGGAGAGGACAAAGGAGGAACTCGAGAAAGAAAAAACGAAACGCGCAGAGTTTCAGGAAAAGGTCGAGAGGGAGTGGGCCTCAAGAATGGAGGCTGTAGAACGGAAATGGAGTGAGGAGCGAGAGAAAGGGCATCGATTGGAAAAACTATTGAAACAGATGAGAGAGAGAGAGAAGCTGAGAGGGAGGCACAGCAGGAATTGAAGGAAAAGGAAGCGGCAGGATCACCCAGTGGAGCAGAATGGGGGGTGGACACGATAACGTGGGGACCGCGGGAGACACAAGTACAGAGGGATGAGACGACAGGAGGCAGAGAAGGCGAGCAGACAGGGAAGACCCGGCCGACAGAGACAGGAGGGAGGCAAGATTTGCTTGAAGACAGAAAGGTCTGTGTCGTTGGAAGCTCCAACGTATCGCGAATGCAAACAGCACTCCTCAGAACAGTGCAGTATGACAGACGGGTGAAGGTCGAATGCATGCCGGGGGCTCGATTCGAAGCTGTGGCGGAGAGAGCCAAGAACAAACTGAATGAAAACAGAGAGGGAAGAAACCTGGTAATTTTGCACGCTGGGGTGAATGACGTCCTGTAGAATAGGGGGCGAATGCTGGGCAGACAGATTCAAGAGGGAGTCGCGAAATTAAGGGCGACCTCTGAGGCGGTGCACATTGCCCTGTGTACTGTCCCAGAGGTCAGGGGACAGGGCCCTTTCATTGAAGAACAGGTAGTGGCGGCAAATGTAATGATTAGGGAGTTGGGGCGAGCCCTCAGGGGTGATGTGGTGGAGGTGAACAGAATGATCGGGGGGAAAAACTTCCCCCCTTTCGGCCCGGATGGCACTCACTACACTGCACCAGTGGGATGGCAGGTAGGAACGAGGGTGGGTCGTAGGGCTCAGGCTTTTTTGCAGGCACGCAGGGCGACCCTGCATGCCAAAGCATAAAAGATAAAGGACAGGGGAGGGGGGGGCAGGACAGGAGCACGGAGGAGGAAGAGGAAGAAGAAGGCAGTAAATATGGGGTTCATCAACATGCAGGGGTGAAGAAATCGCATGAAGTGGGACGAAATAGAAGAACAGTTACAAACGGAAAATTTTCAGGTATATGGAGTTGCCGAAACCCATTTAAGAGATGAGGAAGAGCCAGCATTCATTGCGGGATACACCTGGGTTGGGTGCAACAGAAAAAGGAAAGAACGCAGAGGAGGAGGCCTTGGGGCGCTAGTGAAGGGACAGGACTGGGAAAGGGTAAGGGAGAGCTGCAGTGAGCACATGTGGCTCAAGGGCACCGTAGGGAATGTTGAGACAATCCTGGGAGTTGTGTATCTGAAAACGGGGAATAAGTCGAAAGAGGAGAATGCAAAACATTTCAAGTGTATGGCCAAGGACATCAGGGAGTTAGCTATGAAACGGGAGATAATCATCCTAGGGGACATGAATGCACATTTGGAATACTTTGACGGGGCGACAGATGCAACAGGGTAGATGTTAGTAGATTTTTGTGAGGCTCATGATTTTGTGATAGTTAATACTGAAATTAAATGCGACGGGAAAATAACATGGGAAAGAAATAACACCCACTCGACAATCGACTACTGCCTAATGTCCCACAAGCTGTATGAACGGTTGGGATGTATGGAAATTGATCAGGAAGGTACAAAAAGCCTGGGGAGTGATCACAAACGAATCAAAATCAGTTTTGGAAGGACAGTACCACTGGTAGAAACTAAAGAAAGGAAAGGTATGAGCAAATTGAATGACAGGCAGCTACAAGAAGTGGCGAAAAACATTGAAAGCATGGTATCCAAGCAACCGCAAAGGGCATGGACATACAACGTGTTAATAGGTATTTTTAAACGAGAGCTAGAGTAGGGACAGATTAGGAAACTAGGAAGTAAGCAGGGAAAATATAAACCGAAAAGCTGGTGGGACCGAGAAGTTAAGGAGGCCATAGAGCAACGCAATAATGCGTGCAGAAAACACAGAGCAGCGAAGAAAACGGGAGCCACACCAGAAGAGGTAGAGACAAAATGGGAGGATTACCTTGCAATGAAAAGAGAAGCATTGGCATTATTTCAAGCCAAGATAGCAAAAGTTGGGATACAGTGGATGTTAGAGATACGAAAAAAAGACAGAAATGCCTCTAAGAAATTTTGGCAACACATAACGCAACAGAGTAAGAAGACAGAGGTGGTTCAGCACTCACTGACCCCACCAGAAGGAACAAAGGTAGAGGGAGAGGAAGCTCAGGAATATATTAGGTTAACAATAGAGGCAGCATTTGCAGAGCCAGTGGGTAGCGAAATGGAGAACAATGACAACAGCAGGACAGAATTAGAGGAGGAGTACAGAAGGATGACAAGTAAGGAATGGGACAGAATTGAACACAAGGTCCCCGTAGGAACAGCGACAGGACCTGATGGCATACCTATGAAATTGATAAGCATATTAGGCCAGAAAAGTAAATTAAAATTACGACAACTTATTGAACAAATAGTAGTAGGGGGAGATGTTCCACAGGACTGGAAATCAAGCAGAATGATATTAGTTTACAAAGGTAAGGGAAGCAAGGACAACATTAAATCCTACAGGCCGATAACTGTCCCATCAGTCATATACAGATTAGCAATGCAGATGGTGAAAAAGAGAATGGAGGAATGGGCAGAACGGGAAGAGATCTTGGGAGAACTGCAGAATGGATTTAGCAGGAACAGAAGGCTAGATGATAATTTATTTGTTATAACACAGTGCATAGAGATAGCGACAGCCAGGCAGAAACCGCTATGGATAGTTTTTTTAGATATTAGAGGAGCCTATGATAATGTAAACCAAGAAAAGTTATGGAGCCAGTTGAGGGAATACGGTCTAGATAGAAAGATGATTGAGTTCCTACAAGAAGTTTATACAGATAATGAGGTAGAGATAACATGGGAGGGGGAAACTACAAAGCCAGCTAAAATAAAAAGAGGTCTCAGGTAGGGCTGTCCATTGTCGCCTCTGCTTTTTATGATTTACATAAGCCAAATGGAAAAGAGACTAGAACAGAGCACAGTAGGAACCGACATAAGCTATATGCTGGAAGGGCAGAAGGTAGCTCAAGTACTAGCCGGACTGATGTATGCAGATGATATTGTACTACTTGCTGACACCCGAGTAGGGCTACAGGAACTAATGAGCATATGTGGAGAGGAGGGAGAAAAATTGGGACTGCAATTCAGTAGTGAGAAGTCTGGGATAATAGTATACAATGAAGAAAGTGGGGAACCATTGGAAATACAAAGCACTAAGATTGATCATGTTGAAAAATACAAGTATTTGGGCATATGGCTAAACGAGGGCAAAAAGTACTTGGAAGAACAGGAAAAAATTATGATTGAAAACGTGAAAAGGAACTCAGCTATAATGAAACACAAGGTTAGGGGCGTATGGAAAGGGGTTATGATACCTGGCCTCACATTCGGAAATTCAGTACTGTGCATGAAATCGGAAGTTCAGGCATGCATGGAAGCGAGACAGAGAAGTGTAGGCAGGTTGGCCTTAGGAGCACACGGGAACACTCCTAATGAGGGAGTGCAGGGGGACATGGGATGGACGTCATTCGAAGGTAGAGAGGCAATAAGCAAGCTAAAATATGAACAGAGAACTCCCAGCACTGGAGGAAAAAAGGTGGGCAGGAAAAGTGTACAAATATCTATACATGAAAAGTTTGAACACGAAGTGGACACTCAGAACGAGGAAGCTGAGGAATAGATACCTACAGCCGAGGGAGGGGGTCGAAAGTGGTTCTAGTGTGGGAAAGGAGGTGAAGGAGACGGAAAGAAAAATGTGGGAAGAAAGAATGCTCGGAAAGCCAGCGCTATCTATGTATAGGTCACAAAAACAGGAGATTAAGAGAGAGCTCTTATTTGATAACTTGCGGGGCAGCTCACTATTATTCGAAGCTAGGACGCGGGTTTTGAGAACGAAAACATACATGGCTAAATTTGAAGACGTGGACCTTTGTTGCACAGCTTGCGGAGCCGAAATGGAGACCTCTGAGCATATAGTGCTGAGATGCACAGACCTTCGCCCGACTCTGGCAGAGGGAACAGTGGCAGATATGGAAGGGGCATTGGGATTTCCTGGGGAACGAGGGCAAATCGACGAGAAAAGAGTGGCAGTAACGAAGGGGACGCTAGAGGATTGGTGGAGGAAGTCAAGGGAGAGATACCTTAAATCGGGGAGATGTTTCCTCTACTTTTTTAGATAGTTATTTTGGGGGGAAGAGGGGAGTGAAAACTAGGTTAAGGAAAAGAGGATATAAAGAAAGGAAAAAAATAAAATAGGGGGAGCAAAAGGCTGGGTGGCGCCAGCCGCCGCCCGTTACAAAGGGTATAGCCGCCATCCATCCATCCATGCTAACCTTTGTGTCTCCGCGCTTTAGGACGTAACCAGCATTGAAATCTCATTGTTAAGCATGAAAGTATTGTGCCTTTGCGGCTCCTCAAGCAGCGAGTTTATGTCAAGTGAGTGCAAGCGCTGCCCACGGAGTGAAAGCCTCACTTCGGCCAGTGTGGGAATGGTGGGTGATGTCACATTTCCTCTTTGGGAAAGCGGAGGCTTGATCAAGAAGAGGTCGTATTTAACCTTTTTATGCGAAGCATATTACTAGAGCTCAACCCAGCTCCTCAGGCGCGGCGGTGTCGCCTTCAAGGCTGACCACGTGACACCGTGACGTCACGACAGAGGAGAAACGGGGCTCCAACTCGCGCCGTCGCTCGCGGCGTCGCGGCGGTATATAAGCAGCTGCGCTTGTTTCTAGGTGGCTTTGGCTCAACTCTTGCAAGATGGGCTGTGTGGGAATCGAACCAGGGTCTCCGGAGTGTGAGACGGAGACGCTACCACTGGGCCACGAGTACGATGCTTCAAAGCGGTACAAAAGCGCCTCTAGTGAATGCGGTGTTGCCTTAGAAACGAGCTGTTTCTAAGGCTCAGTCGTGCGTCGCTTGCTCAGGCGCACATTTCGTTGCCGCGCCGAACGCTGCGTTGCTCGATGCTCACCGCGTCCAATGCGGGGCGCGTAGTCGCTGCGCCGTAGCCCATAGTCTTACACCCCTTGGCGGGTCGACGGGAACGCTGTCGCGTTACACTCTTGAAGGCGAAGCAGAGTAACGCATGAGTTGTTTCTTCGTTTGGCCAACCAAATATAGCCAAGCAACAGCAGTTTACAAGGCTAAACAGTGGTTCAACAACTAAAATAAAGGCTAGTATGCTTCGCATCCTGGGCTTAACCTTAGCTAAGCCACAGCCATTTTTTGTGAGCGAGCTCGGCAAATGGTTTATCAAATGGATTCCTCACAAATACTTACGTACGCCGCACTCAAGCCGCGGCTATTCACGAGGCAAAGAAGTGCGAGCAGCACAGAAGCTCTGCGTTGTGATTTTGAGGAAAACTGGACCGCCCTTCTCTCAAATGAAACGCAATTATACCATTGGCAGAAGAAACAAATCTCCATTTGCACCCGTGTCGCCACGACAAGGAAAGCAGCACACAGCTTTGATAAACGACATGCATCGCGACGCAGCGCACGCCTAGCTTCTACGCCCAGGTAGAGTGCACGAAGTGTTTAGATGAAAAAAGCACAGGTCTGCTGTCACGCAACATACGTCAGCGATGGTGCAGCGAGCCATATTAAAAACACGTACGAACTGGATGAGATGGGCCACGCCAAGTATACGTCCGCGAAGTGGATATTTTCCGCTACCGGGAAGAATGCCTGTGACGGTGTGGGTGGACTCCTGAAGCGCCAAGCCTCCCTGCACAACCTGTTGTCTGGAAGCGGTGCCTGCATCCAGTCGGCACATGAGATAGTCTCCCAACTTAGCGGCAACATCAAGAATGTGGCCCTGCTTGATGCGCCTTCTGCAGCTATCGAGGAGCATCGTCAGCAGAGGTCACGGGAGGGGAAGTCAGTGCCACGTGTGCCGGGAATTCAGTCATTGCATGTGCGGATGTGTGCCCGCGAAGCAGACATGCGCTGTGCGTTGCGAGAACTGCCGCTATCCAGCTGACGTTGACTAAACCCTTCCAAATAATAAATGCAAACGTCTCGCAATAAATTTGTTCGAGCACCACAAGCAGTGTCGAGTTTGTTCTCTCTTGCGTCCCCGAAAACAAAGCAGAAAACACGTTCTCTGTTCTTGCCACAATAAAAAAACCCAGGTAAACCTTCCTTCACTTGTGGCAACCGTTGCCTTTCTTTTGAAAAGAAAAAAAGAGTGAATGTTAACAAACCGGAACGAGTAATCGCGGCTCTAACGCCAGCACGCTCAACATGGGCCACATTGGTCAGTTATATTTTGTGAATAAAGCAAATGGAGGAAACAAATTATCGCAGTCACGTTTTGCCCGATATAAGCGGAGTTCCATTAAAATTTTTTTTCAAAAATTGGAACCGGAGTTCTTTATTTTTAAAGAATGTGTTTTATTGAAAAAAACTAGTTTATTTAGCAATTTGTTCTTTTCTTGTGTTTCATTTAGGAAGATAATATTTTACATAAACGTTGCAAAGAGAACGTTCTATCTTTGACACCCTTTTCAAGTTTCTGTGGGAAATAGAAATTGCGCCAAGATGCATCAAAGTCACAAAATTGTTCTGATCTGCGCCATCTGTAGAATTTTTTTACATTTTTGAAGTTGCAGACAGCATAAGAAGTGCATGGAACTAATTTACTGTGAAGCGTATGAAAATGAGTAGAGAAGTTTTTCGACACAGCGTTTTTAGTTTGCATTTAAATCTACCATGAAATCGGGAAATATTGTGGTAAGCAATAGGAGGATGCTCGCGCCGCCACCTTCAAATATTTTTTTTGCTTGCTGGGAACGCCTCTCGGGAATAAAATTTCCGGTTCCGTGCAATTTAAATATACCTACATGACATGTAAAAAACCAGACAAAACAAACATATCAAGCGGACATGCATGTTTGATCTCTCGTGAAATCACCCAGATGTAGATTTATGCCGCTACTTACGTACAGGGAAAGCTGTCTTTTCAAAAATAATGAAACTAGTTCGGTAATCTTTAGCTAGAATGCCTCATTGATGCACGTGAAGCCAATTCCGCTATATTTATTGAATTTTTCACTTAAATGAGGGGGGAGGGCGGTGCCTTGATGCGGTTGATGGGGGATTGCGAAACTAACCACACGTCTATAACCAAATGGTCATGATTTGTTCTCAGTTCCATTCCTTAGTGCATTTTTCATCAACATCTTGCAGACAACCATATGACCAGTTTGGAAACTATTGACACCGCTGGGCATGGTAAAACCTTGTAATAACACTAAAAACAAAATACTTTAAAGAGACAAACAAGGGAGGTGCAAATCGTACTTAACCTCCTCACTGCGGAAAAAAAATGTAGGCAAGAAAAACAAACATTTTCAATGCTGCCGATCGCAGCACACAGCTCGGCGGAATCTTAAGCCCATATGACGGAAATCAACCATGTGACGTCAATGGGGCGAGCTATCCGATTGGCAGACCAGGGTGCGTGATCGATAATTTTTCCAACTTTAAGGCAAACAAATGATGTTCGTAATAGTTGGAATGTTGGTTAATTTGTTTTTATAAAACGAAAGTAACATAAAGAGAATGCACAAGAACAATTTTTCAGTACACTTAAGCACTTCCGGCACACAAGTGTCGTCTGCTTGTGTTACAACGTGCTCCGTCTTTGACGAGAGCTCCGCCGTCAGTGTCGCTCTGTCTTTTCGCGAGAGCTATGATTCGACTTTGTTGCGTTGTTGACTGCGAACGTAGCGACTGGCAATATGTCAAGCTGCGAAATCGTGTCCCTCTGCAAGCCAGTAGACCAGCGGACTGGCTGCAGCGCATCGGACTGCCGCTATCCGATCGGCGCCAGGATTTGCGCGACTACGGCCGTCACTTTACACCGGAAGATTACTAACGCAATAGCGTTTCGTGAGTCCGGTATTAGGGTAAACGCAAGCGCAAGGGGACAGCGCCTGGCCATGTTGCGTGTTGTTTCAGGGGATGAACAGAAGCGCAAATGTGAATGGTCGGCACGGTGCAGCCATCTGGTGGCATAGAGGTCAACCACGCACAGTAGCAGTAACAAAATGTATTCTTCTTTGCTGGTGGTGTAAATTTTTCGCAGGAGTGTAATCGTTAACACATTGTTTTTGTAAATGTTAAAAATGTTTTACACTTGGTTAGAGCAGTATTAGCTCTTTCTTTGGCTGGTTAAGCTCTGCGCCACGGGTGGCTGGACCGTGGAGACCGATCAGGCAGCTCACGCACGTCTACGCTAAAGTTCCTTCATCAGCTTGAGTTTATGCCTCCAGCGTTCGGTCGAAACGTTCGGCTAGTGTGTGATTACCGGAATACTAGACACGTTCGGCGCTACGACAGAATGATCGCAACGCACGCTGCTTCGATAGCTCTCGACGGCCAAGCGGCCTGCGGAGAGGTTCCGCGCGGGTGGGGGCGGGCTCCAAAACAACCGGAAGTGGACGATGTGACGTCGCATCGTGACGCAGAACCAGTGAAGGCGGAGCTTAGCCCCTATCGCTCGGTGAACGAGTTGAGGGGGAAAACCATGGCTACGGAGGAGGGTAACTAGTAATCGCTTGTAGCTCCAAAAATGCGTAACGCTCCACTTAAATTGAGGTGCAAATGTTCTACTTAAGCTGTACCCTACGCGTCTACAAAATTTGTCAGAACCGTTTCAGGGGCCCTTTAAATAAGTTTCCGCAGCATCAAAGGGACAGGCTTCTCCACCAATGGGTTATTTCGTTACTCGGACCAATCAGGCAGGCCGACATCATCCAATAAGCGTCAGAGTTTAAGGGGCCAAAAAATGGTCGCGTCAACACTCCGTATACAAAAGCACTTTCACCATCACTTATCAGCTTTTGATAGCCGAGCGTGGGAAGAGGACGCGCCATGTGCACGTAGTGACGTCTCAGGTGCGGCAGCATCGGCCGGGCGGGAGCACATGCCCGCGGCGCCGTCGCTATTATTTCTGTACAAAGGCTTCCCCGCGTCAAGGAGCCCACAAAATTCCCGGAAAGAAAGCAAAGAGGCCCGCGGTATACTCTTTTCGCGACAGTGTCATCAATTTTATTTGGTGTATTCCATATACAAGAAGAAATATTAATTACGATAATTTGAAAAACTACGCCGTGGTAGCCGCGCGTCGCGCGTGTTGGTCGTCGACAAATTGTTTGTATCAGTCGCTGAAGGTAAAACCCCTTAAACTTCGTGAAGTAGTACCAGGCTTTGAAGAATGCCGCCTTCTCCTCGCGCGCTCAGGCCGAGGCCGACGCCGCGTCGCTATTGGCCTAATAGCATCACGTGGGCCCTCGCGCCGTTTATCAGCGCCATTTTCGCTTGAGAAGCGTCTACGGTGTGGCGAGGAGCGCATGTTGGCGCCGTTGCTACGCTCGAGCAGTGTAGGGGGCGCCACGGTCGAGGAGGGAGCGTGGAAGAGAGGAGAAACGAGGAGGAGTGAAGGCGGAGGAGGATAGTGTCGCTACTTTACGAAGTTTAAGGGGTTTTAGCTGAAGGTGACTTGTGCTGCCCTCTTGTACAACATGAGTAAAGCGCACACTGTGCGACGATAGGCGCGAGTTTGAATGTTTGCGTCGTTGCTCATCGGCGATGTCCCAAAACGCGGTCAGCGCGAGGGTGCAAGTTGACTCGCCAGTCTCAGACTGGTCTGGTGGGTTTACTGGATTAATCGGCTTCTTCATGGGGCCGGCCTGTCTTATACACCGCTGTGTAAGAGTACTCTTAGAACCTTAGAGCCCACTGACCGAGACGTCCAGCTGGATCTTTTAAAGACGAAAGCCAGCATACGGCGTGGTGATCGGTGATAGCCGTGAAAGGCCGTTCGTAGATGTAGGGGGGAAATTTACCTACTGCCCAAATGAGGGTGAGACATTCACGTTCGGTGATCCAGTAATTGCGTTCGGCTAATGAGACAAGACGGCTAGCGTACGCAATGACATGGGAGAAAGCGGGCTGTCGTTGTGCCAAAACAGCGCCGATACCGTGGCCGCTGGTGTCCGTGCGGACCTCCGTTGGGGCGAACACAAAGGGGCTGAGAATCGATGGCGACGTGAGTCGCGTCGTCAGCTCAGCGAATGCACTAGCTTGGTCGGGACCCCAGACAAAAGTCGCATCTTTCTTAAGGAGTTCCGTTAGAAAGCGTGCGATATCAGCAATGTTTCGTACGAATATGCGGAAGTAGGAGCAGAGGCCTACAAAGCTGGGAACGTCGGTTGTGCAGGCGGGCACAGGGAAACCCTTGACAGCGCGAACTTTCTCCAGATCGGGGCAAACACCAGAAGAGTCGACTAGGTGTCCAAGCACAGTAAGTTGCCGTCGGCCGAAGTGATATTTCGTCGCATTGAGCTGAAGTCTTGTCTTGCAGAAGACTGAAAGAACTGTCGAGAGGCGCTCGAGGTGTGTGTGAAAAGTCGGCGAAAAGACATTGAAATCATTGAGGTAGCACAAGCAGATTGACGACTTTAAGCCACGAAGGAGGGCGTCCATCATACATGCGAATGTGGCGGGAGCATTGCATAACCCGAATGGCATCACCTTAAACTGATAGAGCTCACCAGGTGTAATAAACGCCGTCTTTTCACGATCCATGTCGTCAACTGCAATCTGCCAATACCCGGAACGAAAGTCTACTGATGAAAAATAGTTGGAACCATTGAGACAATCAAGGGCGCGTCATCTATCCGAGGTAAGGGATACACGACTTTTTTGTTACTTGGTTAAGATTCCGGTAGTCGATACGGAAGCGCCAGCTGTTGTCCTTTTTTCTAATAAGCACGACAGCAGATGTCCATGAGCTTGAAGAAGGTTCGACGATATTACGGGCAAGCATTTTGTCAACTTCGTTTTGTATAACTTGGCGCTCAGCGGAGGAGACACGGTAGGGACGTCGGTGTACGGGTTTGGCATCACGGGTGTCAATCCGATGATTTACGACTGTTATTTGGCCCAGTGGTCGGTCATTGAGATCAAAAAGGCCCTGGTACGACATGAGCGGGCCCCGAAGCGCGTGTACGTGTTCGGCCGGAAGGTCAGTGGCGATCATCTTCGTTGTGTTATCTAACATCGTGGGGTTCGAATCGATAGTAGCAGGAGGCGGTGGAGCAAGCTCAGTTAAGACGGAGACATGATAGTCGGAGGCTGCAGCTAGGGTTGTAAGAGAGATACTCTGGGGTATCACTTGAGGGCATAGTCGAAAATTCACAATAGGGATACATGCGGCATTGCCATTTATACTGATGACCGAGTGCGGGAACATGACATTCTGCGAACAGAGGACGGTAGCGTTGGGCGACACCATGTAATCGTCGTCGTCCACAGGGGGATCAAGAGAGACGTCGATGTACGTCACGGTTAGATGTGGTAGACGAATGTAATCGGCGGAACACAGCCGACTCGGCGCAGGATCAGAAAGCTCAACGGCATGAGGTAAAGCAAGCTGGATAACCTCTCCAGAGCAGTCAATAAGAGCCGAATGTGCCGAGAGAAAGTAAAGTCCTAAGATGATGGCATGTGGACACTGATCCAAGACGTAAAACAAAACTGAAGTGTGGCGTCCTGAAACAGTGACACGGGCGGTACACAACCCAGCACAACTATAGGCTATGCGGACTACAGCGATCGGAGCAGGGGTAAGAACCTTCTTCAGACGAATACGGAGGTTTGAGTTCATGACCAATATGCGGGCGCCGGTGTCAATGAAGGCGATGACAGGTATACTGTCCCCGTCTACGTTGATGAGGTTGTGATGCCCAGGTAGTGTGAGCAGAGGAATTTCGGGTCGTGTCTTCGTGGCAGGTTCACCTATCGGAGCTGCGCCCGTCAGTTTTCCGATGAATGGCGGGAGTATGAGGGAGAAGGAGAGCGACGACGCAGAGGTGAGCGGGACAGGTGTCGGGATGGCGAAGGGTAGAGGTTTGATCGTGCTAGCGATGATGGCGGATCATTGTCATCGTCTGTGTGTAGCAACACTTGGGGAACTATACCACCTGAACGTCGGATGTTTCGGTAGCTCCAAGCACTTCGACAATGGTTCGAACACTTCGACAAGTTCCAAGCACTGCGACAATGGCCGAAAATATGTCCATCGCCTCCACAATAGAAGCAGATGGGCCTGTCATTGGAAGTGCGCCATTCTGCGGAATTCTGATAACGAGAACAAACGGTTGAACGTCTGTATAACTCAGGTGTGGCGGGCGGGCGGTAGTCAGCTCCGTTGACGGGACAAAGCGTCTGTAATCCTGCGTTTGCTAGTTGTTCACCCTCAACGGTTTGGATAAGGGAAATGGTTGCATGGGACTCGTCGGGGTTATGCACCTGAAGAGGAACTGGGGAGGCAGGTTCAATCTCACAGCGGATAATGCGCACAATATTGTCGGATGCAGCAGGAATGGGTGGAACGGGTGGGAGACGGAGGCCCTCGCAGGTAGACGTCGCAGCCGTGTTCGGAAGACGTGTGAAGTTCGGAGTAATGCGGTGACTTTTGCTTCTTCATAGCGTCGGCATTCATTGATAACGTCTTACACTGTGGATGAGTTCTTAAAAGTCAGTAGTGTAAACGCGTCATCCGCGATACCTTTGAGGATATGCGCAACCTTCTCCGTTTCCGGCATCGTGTCATCGATTTTGCGACAAAGCGCGAGCACGTCCTGGATGTACGTCACATAGAACTCTGTGCAAGTCTGAGCTCGGCATGCAAGCTCTTTCTGCGCAGCACGACGGTGTCCTATGGGCTTTCCGAACATATCGATGAGCCGCTTTTGCTTACATACCTCCCAGCTCGTAAGGTCCTGTTCGTGGTTCAGAAACCACACTTGTGCCGTGCCTGGCAGGTAAAATATGATGTTCGCTAGCATCAGAGTCGGATGCCAGTTGTTGCTAGTGCTCAAACGTTCGTACAGTTGAAGCTAATCTTCGACGTCGGTGTCATCAGAGCCGGAAAAGGTACCTGGGCCGCGTGGTTCTGTGAAGGCGACGGGGCGGGAGGCGGCGGATGGTTGAAGCATTCTCGTTCCCACCGTGCGCTGGCATTGTAGATGCCGCCAAGGAGCGCCCACTGCGTATATCCGCCTTGAAACTTGAAAAAGCCGCACTATCAGACGCTTGACAATATATTTACACGATATATACAGCGGGAAGAAGACAGGCATACAAGACAGAGCCCGTGCGCACGACTATCGGCGTCGTCGCCATCTTCAGTCTTCTCATCATCGTTCGCTTTTGCAGCGGCTTGTAGCATGACGTATATATATATATATATATATATATATATATATATATATATATATATATATATATATATATATATATATATCATCCTAATTTTTTTCCACTGCAGGACGAAGGCCTCTCCCTGCGTTCTCGTTCTCTCCCTCTCCCTGCGCCAACCGATTCCAACTAGCACCCGCAAATTTCCTAATTTCGCCGCACCATCTAGTCGTCGGTCGTCCTGTACTGCGCTTCCCTTCTCTTGGTACCCATTCTGTCGCCCTAATGGTCCGACGGTTATCTAATCTGTGCATTACATGAACTGCTCAGCGCCATTTTTTTCTCTTAATGTCTATTAGAATATCGTCTATACCCGTTGCTCTCTGATCCGAACCGCTCTCTTACTGTCTCTTAAAGTTATGCCTAGCATTCTTCGTTCCATGGCTCCTTGCGCGGTCCTTAACTTGTTCTCAAGCTTCTTTGTCAGTCTCTAAGTCTCTGCGCCATATGTCAGCACCGGCAAAATGCACTGATTGTATACTTTCCTTTTCAATGATAACGGCAGGCTCCCAGTCAGCAGCTCACGATGGCTGCCGTATGCGATCCAACGCATTTTTATTCTGTGAATTTCCTTCTCATGCTCAGGGTTCCCTGTGATTAGTACTCCTTCACAGACTGATTTGCGATCTTGAGCTCTTGTTCCCTTGCCCGGTTATTCGTCATTATCTTCGTCTTCTACATATTAATCTTCAGCCCCACTCTTACGCTCTGCCTGTTAAGGTCCTCAATCATTTCTTGTAACTCGTCCGCAATGTAGCTGAATAGAACAATGCCATCGGCAAACCGAAGGCTGCTGAGGTATTCGCCGTCGATCCTTACTCCTAAACCTTCCCAGTTTAATAGCTTGAATACTTCTTCCAAGCACGCAGTTAACTACGTTGGAGAGATTGTGTCTCCTTGTCTCACCCCTTTCTTTCTTTATTTTATTTTATTTTCAAATACTGTTGGCCGTCTTGGCCGTAACAGGGTGGGTACAGCAAATTTGCACATAGCGTAAAAAATGTAAACACTTTACAAACGTAAATAGGACATGAAGAAATGAATGTTGGAAATACAATGCAAAACAAATAACCAAATACAAGTACAATCTTCGGGCTAAGAAATGCATGTTTGTAACATTGTGACAGCGAAACCGAAAACAGCATAAAAGAAAGACTATTGTATGTATTTCTAGAATAGTGTGACAACGTTTGCACGACACAACTAAAATTCAATTTCATAAAAGGTTTTTAACGCGTTCCTCAAAGATTTTAATTCTACTTGACTGCAAAACAGACGCCGGCAAACTGTTCCGTTCCTTAATCGTTCGCGGAAAAAATGAATAAGCGTACATGTCCAGATATGCTTTTGGAATTGAGAACATGCAATGATTGCTTGACCTGACGTTTCTAGCCTGCCTGGGAGCAAGATAGGGTGCGGTTTCCATATTGAGGTGGCCTTTTGATAACAAAAAAAGAAATTTATGTCTAGCCAACTTCCGCCGTTGAGCCAGTGGAGGCAAATCAAGCAACCGAAGCATTTCGGAAACATAGTCAGTGCGATAATACCGGGAAAGAAAGGACCTTGCAGATTTTCTCTGTATCTTCTCAATGCGGTTTATTAATCCTGATTGAAACGGATCCCAAATGACACTGGCATACTCTAACGTCGGTCTAATGTAAGTTAAATATGCAAGTAGTTTGAAGGGTGTGGTTGCTAGCTGTAATTTTCGGCGAAGAAACCATAATTTCTTTTCTGCAGCTCCACAAATTCTGTCTATGTGTGATTTCCAACTTATGTCTTTCGAAATTGTTAAACCTAGGTATTTTATCGTTTCAGCTTCGGTTAGAATTGTTGAGTTCATCTCAAAATTACACTCAATAACATGCTTTGTTTTGTTTGTGATTCTCTGCATGACTGGTTTAGATTCGTTAATTTTCATTTTACTTTTTGCGGCCCAGACTTCTATAGCTTCAAGGGCTTGACTAAGTGACGCCTGATCGTTTTGGTTATTGATTTCACGATATAATAAACAATCGTCTGCAAATAACCGGATGGTTATGTCGTTACTTATGTGATGAGCAATATCATTTATGTAAACTAGAAAAAGAAGTGGTCCTAAAATGGATTCCTGTGGAACGCCTGAGGTTATATTTAATTGGTTAGATTTGTTACCATTTATTTCAACGTATTGTGGCCGATCTGTAAGATATGAGCGGATCCACATAACAACATCATAATTTATATTCATTTCCATCAGTTTGTTCATTAATTCGTTATGTACGACCAGATTGAACGCCTTCGAGTAATCTAAAAATAGAGCGTCGACCTGCTTTCTATTGTTCAAGGAAGCTGAAAAATCGTTGATCGTCTCTATCAACTGTGTGACAGTCGAAAGGTTCTGCCGAAATCCGTGCTGGTTGGGAAAAAAAATCTTTCTTGTCTTCAAGGTAGGTGTAGATTGCCTCTGAAACTATGTGTTCAAGTACACACGTGAGTGAAATTGGCCGATAGTTTCCAATATGTTGCCTTTCACCAGATATCTTCCTATTTTTCTTATGTAGAATTAAGGTGGCTGTGGAATCTGTGTAGATATCTTCCAGGGTATTTACGTAAGCGTTCTGTACTCCTTGATTACGCAGTGCCTCTGTGACTGCTGGTATCCATCTCTACTGAATCAAATGCTTTTTCGTAATCTATGAACGCCATATAGAAAGGCTTATTGTACTCTGCGGATTTCTCGATAACTTGATTAATGACATGGATGTGATCCATTGTAGAGTATCCTTTCCTGAAGCCAGCCTGTTCCCTTGGTTGGCTAAAGTCCAATGTTGCCCTTATTCTATTGGAGATTATTTTGGTAAATATTTTATATAATACTGGGAGTAAGTTAATGGGCCTATATTTTTCATTTCTTTAACGTCGCCCTTTTTGTGGATTAGTATAATGTTTGCATTCTTCCAGTTTTCTGGGGCCCTTGCAGTCGCTGGGCACTTCGTGTAGAGAGCTGCCAGTTTTCCTAGTATTATGCCTCCTCAATCTTCGATTAAATCGACTATTATTCCATCCTCCTTGGGGGCTTTTCCCCGTTTCATGTCTTGCAAGGCCCTTTTGACCTCATCGCTAGTTATAGGAGTTTCTGCATCCTGTTAATTACTGTTTGTTATGGAGGTATGTTATGTTAAGCTTTTGACCTCATCGCTAGTTATAGGAGTTTCTGCATCCTGTTCATTACTGTTTGTTATGGAGGTATCCTGACTCCTCTTGGTACTGTACAGGCCGGTGTAGAATTCTTCCGCTGCTTTTGCTTTACCTCCGAGATTGCTGATGATATTACCCTGCTTACCTTCCAGTGCGTACATCTTGGTTTCTCCTATGCCAAGTTTCCATCTCATCGATTTCAGACTGCGTCCATTATTCATGGCATCTTCAGTCTTTCTCAAGTTGTAGTTTCGAATGTCAGTCATTTTCGCCTTGTTGATCAGTTTTGACAGTTCCGCGAATTCTATCTTGTCACTTTTGTCGGACGCTTTCATTCTTTGTTGTTTCTTTATTAGGTTCTTTGTTACTTCAGTGAGTTTGCCTATTACCTAGTTTACCTATTGGTTGCCTTGGTGCCTTGCCTCCCACTTCAATTGCTGCCTCTGAAGCCAGCCTCGTTACGGTTTCATTCATTTCCTCTCTGTCATCACCATCATCTCTCTGTGACAAGGCTGCCCATTTGTTTGCAAGTACCAGCCTAAATTTGTCTGCTTTTACCCTTACTGCCTCTAAGTTGACCTGTTCTTTCTTGACCAATTTTACTCTTTCTCTGTACAAATTGAGGTGAATCCTAGCCCTCACTAACCTATGATCACTGCACTTTAGCCTACCCGTCACTTTTATATCCTGCACTATGCTGGGGTCGGCAGAAAGTATGAAATCAATTTCATGTCTTCTTTCACCATTCGGGCTTTTCCAGGTCCATTTTCTGTTGTTATGTTTCCTGAAAAAGGTGCTCATTATTCTCGCCTTATTCCTTTCTGCTAATTCTACCAGCATCCCTCCTCTAGCATTTCTAGAATCGACACCGTAGTTGCTAGTTGCCTGTTCACCCACGTGCTTTTTCCCCACTTTTGCATTTAAGTCACCCATTGCTACTGTATACCGCGTTTGCACTTTTCTTATCGCTGATTCAACATCCCTTCTTAAAACTGATCTACTTCCTTTTTGTCGTGACTGGATGTTGGAAGGTAGGCTTGTACTACCTTAAATCTGTACCTCGTATTAAATTTGATTACGACTGCTGCTACCCTCTCGTTAATGCTGTAGAATTCGTCAATGTTGCTCGTTATGTCCGTGTGGATTAGGAATCCTACCCCGTATTGCTTCTTATCAGGGAGACGTCTACAGCAGATGACATGGTCGTTATTTAGCAATATGTGAGCCTCACCAGTTTTTATCTCACTAAGGTTGATAATATCCCGAACAATGTCTGATAATTCCTGACAGAGTCCTGTTAAGCTAGCCTCACCCGAGAGGGTTCGGGTGTTAAAGGTTGCCAGGGTCAGTTTTCATTGGCGGCCTGTCTGGGTCTAGAGATTCTTAGCACCCTCTGCTGCGTTACAGGTCAGGCCGCCGCCTTGGTCAGGTGCTCCGCAGCTGCTGGGGACTGAAAGCAATAGGTTGATCGAATTTGCATTTGGGAGGGAGTGGCCGAATACTGCATATTGAATATGAGGAATACTGAGCATGAGGACGACGCAACGAGCTATGGAAAGAGGAATGATAGGTGTAACGTTAAGGGATAAGAAATGAGAAGATTGGGTGAGGGAATAAACGCGAGGTAATGGCATCTTAGTTGAAATCAAGAAAAAGAAATGGGGGGGGGGGGCTTGGGCAGGACATGTAATGAGGAGGGAAGATAACCAATGGTCATTAAGGGTTACGGATTGGATTCCAAGGGAAAGGAAGCGTAGCAGGGGACGGCAGAAAGTTAGGTGGGCGGATGAGATTAAGAGGTTTGAGGTTTGCAGGGACTACATGGCCACAATTAGTACATGACCGGGGTAGTTGGAGAAGTATGGGAGAGGACTTTGCCCTGCAGTGGGTGTAACCAGGCTGATGATGATGATGATGATGATGATGATGATGGCCGAATACTACACCAGGCAGGTCAATTCCTGTTCTCGTGAGGGAGTGTCTTTTGTTGAAGCTTAGTGGGTCTTCCTAACTTGGTTTTACCTGGATTAGTATAGCCCCACTGGCACTTGGCAGCTTACCATCCTCAGATTTGAAAAAAAAAAGACCTTATGTCCAACCAGGATTCGAGCTTCTGACTATGGCAACCGAGCAACCGACATAGCGCAGTCAAATAATCCTGTAGGCGGAGAGGCTACCTTAAAGGGAAGCTGAATGCTTTTCCAGAAAAAAATGAGTGAAGAGCAATACGTCGTGCTTTTCAACCATCTGGATTCGAATATCGTATCGAAATTGAGCGAAAGAAAGCGCAAACATATTTTATTTCGACGAAAAGTGCAGCAGCAGACACGCCCAGCTCGCGCGCCTCGTTTCCGCCTGTGATTGGTCGGGCGCCTCGTGACGTCAACAATGGTGTTCGTCCGGACCGACTGCTGCCGCTACACTCGAAGCACGGTGCATGGTAACTTGGTGCTGTTTTGCTGAGAAGGTCATGGAAAATTTCGAGAGCTTGCGTTTCTCTGAGGAGTTCGGCGTTAAGTCCAAACTCCACGAGAGCGGCTTTGCGCGCGACGGAGATGGGCGACGGCTTCCAGCGATAAAACGGGCCGTCGCTTGAACAAATCGCTCGGTGTTGTCGCTCGATCGCTCGTTTCTAGAAATCTAGAACTCGCCGCCCGTCGCCCGGAAGTGCTATGAGCGACTAGCTAATAGTGCGAAGCCGGAACTGGATGTACATAACTCAAATACTACTGTTTGTCGCACGGAACGAGCAAACTATTGAATTTTACACGTGCAAGAATAAGAACCTAGTGCAAGACCTTCAGAAATATTTTATGCTCTTTTTTCGGTAAAATACGTCAACTTAAATTGATAAAGCATGCGTCACGCTAGTTCCGGCGCGTATATTGCTGCCCTCATACCGGGAAGTCGTCGCTCAAAGCCATCGCTCGGGTGGAGTTCGGCTTGCAGGCGACGAGTGAACGCGACAGCCATGGCCTCGCTTGTCGCGCTGTCGCTGTCGCGTGCAAGATCACTTGTAAGGGGTTTATACTTTACTCCCTACATTTACGAGCCGACTGCGAAGAGCCGGCCTCTCCAAGACGCAAAGAATGCTGGTGCAAGCACTGCTTTCCACGCGAACGAAGGCGAAGTGTTGGTATCTCGTTGTGTTGGAAATGATCTTTGGAGAGTATGTTTTTTGCTAAGCTGCATTCAGCGTTCCAGTGAGTACGTTTCCGGGCAAACAACTGTAGTGTTATGTTCCTGCATGTCTCCTCGTAGAACGTAAGCTGTGATGCGATCTTCGGCATTTGTGCGCTGCCCCAAAACTGTCGGAAATCTACACAGACGGTTTAAACGCGGGAAAAGTTTACTGCCTGTTGTTGCACGTGTAGTATAGAACTTACATCAGCGCGCCATCCGCACGCTACTCGTAACCGGCGAATTCCGTCGGCTACGTGAGATGGTCGGTTTCTTATGTGTGCGAGAGAAGGAGGAGCGCAGCGTCTTGCCGTGAGCAGGCTTTCCAACACATGCAAACTTTACGCTTGCACTGCGTTATGGTAGCTGCATGCAGGCTGTTTCACAACAAATGTGCGAATAGAAAATTCGCGGCACTGGGCGATGAAACCTGCGTCAAGGGTGGGCGATAAACATGCACCTTCCGTTCAGCGTGCTAACACGAAGGAGAACCCAAAGCACGCATTATTGATAAACTCCGGTAGTAATCGTCACGGAAGTGGTTAGAGCACAACACTGTTGTTCTTGAGCGCTTGAATTTGTTTCGCTTCACAGCAGCCTCCCACTTAGCTGAAAGCTTCTTGTCTTGCAGGAACTAATGGAACATCGGAACATCGTCGCGGCCGCTGGTGTTCGTGCAAGCGTAGGCTGCACAGAACGCCGGCATGATCGGCCTACAAGTTCAATTGATGCTGCGCACGTCAACTTCCACTCCTATATACACACAAAAAAGGAATGTAGGGTCGAGCGAAGCAGATTAGGACGGCACGCACGCAGAAATAAGCCCGGTCAGGCACGGTCGCGGAGACTGCGAAGGAACGGAACACCAGTGCTGACGTCACTACGCCGCGGTTTCCGGTCTCCGCTCGCATCGTCAGCGTCAGCAGCAGCGCGCGGCGCTCGACGGGGGGCGGAGCTACAGCGCAATTTTAACCGAGGATTGCGTCGCTCTAAGTGAAAAATCCCCCCTAAAATTTCTCCTGCATGGTTTATAAGGTTCCCGCATCCATATATGAGCGTCTTAATGAATTCGACAGAGTCTTCAGCTTCCATTTAATGCGGAGAAGTCCAGCCGAGAGGGCCTTACATGCCTGAATATTCCTTGATTCATCCGCTATTGGCGGGCTTTGCACAATGTAGTGTAATTTCTCAATGGTCCTAGCATCGTGGCTCCGGAATGTCACGACGCATGCGGCCATGAACGTGGCTAGGTACACGATATGGTATTTACAACGAGTTTGAATGGCACGTAAAACGTGTGTGAAAAAAGGAACGAACCTTACAGCTAGGTGTTGTTGCCTCTTGATTTCCCTTATTATTTGCGTGAATACTGCAAACAAAAACCTTCCCGTCATTTTTCTCTGTACGTCCTGTGCGGAAATTTCGCATCCTCAAAGAAAGTCCGTTTCGGCAGTGCGCCTGGTAAGTTGCTGTGGAGAAGTTCTTGAACGTAAGTTCTACATTTGTAGTGTTATCGAGTGTGTAGTTCCAACATCTATTCGCGTATTAGGTTCTCCGAATACGTTTCTAAGATCTGTATCAGCTAGCTTCTATGTATTGCAGGCTTATGAAAAGGGAATCGCGGCAGGTGCAGATGTTCGGAATTTGTCTGCGTTATCCTAGCTACTGTTGTCACGAGAAAACATGTGCAAGGTATGTCCGTAGTGTATTTGCGAATCCCTTTTTGTAGAGATTTCGTGTTGCACGACATAGTGTCTGATGGAATGTCAGCAATTCACGCACGCCACGAGTGCATGCGTCAATGCCTTAGTGACATGACGTCACGTCAGAGTTCACTACTTAAACGACTAACTCAATAAACGTGCGTTCATTCCTGTTTTTGCGTCCATTACTTCAGTGGCGACGAGGATTAACCCCCACGGCCAGGGTAAAACATGGCGACGCAAGCCGGGCCGCCTATTTTTGACGAAGGGGATGACAAGTGGGACGCATATCGGGTGCAATTAGAAGTTTTTTTCGAAGCCCACGAGATTGTCGATCCGAAGAAGCGTTGGGCCTTACTTATTGCCGCGCTTAGTACTATGACGGTAGATCTCCTGGCCGGCCGTTGAGCGCATGACAAGATTCACGATCTGACGTACGAAGCAGCAGTTCAAAAACTGGTCCAGTACTTTGCACCGAAAGGCAACGAGATAGCGGAGTCTTATCGGTTTTTCACAAGGAATCAGCAAGCTGACGAGTCGGCAAGCGACTTTATTGTCGAGCTACGGAAGAAGGCTAATAGGTGCAATTTTGGCCAGGCGCTAGAGAGAATGCTGCACGACAGGCTTGTCTGTGGTCTACGGGATGCTGGAGTGCGTCGTAATCTGCTAGCAAGGCACACGCTCACGCTGCAGGAAGCAGAGGATGCGGCGCTAGCCGCTGAGACTGCGGCACGCAGCGTACAACAGATGGGAGATGGACCAATCAGAGAGGGGGTCCACGCAGTACGAACGAAGCAAGAGCGGCAGAAGTTCTCCAGAAGACGACAGGCAGACAGGATGGCGAAATCGAACAATGAAGGCCAGACCGGCTGCGTTTGCTGCGGAAGCGACACCCACAAGACCGCCAAATGCAGGTTCCGCCGCGTTGAGCGTTTCTCTTGTCGGAAGAGGGGACACGTGGCTTCAACGTGCAATTCCAAGCCGCGCCAGGAAAACGTAGCTCACTGTGAGGAACCATCGTCAGACAGCGAGGACTACGGACAGTTCCGGTTACACCTCCGTGAGTCGTCGACAGGACTGGTTCGGCCGACTTGGCGAACGCTACGATGGAAAGGGGTGCCTGTGAAGTTGCAAGTGGACACAGGGTCACCAGTGTCAATAGTGACATGGCCAACTTATGCCCAGCATCACCACCGTTGGCCGATGCTTGACAAGTCGACGTTTCAACTGAGTTGCTTCCTAGGGAGACTACCGGTGAAAGGACAGCTGAAAGTTCCTGTCATCTACGATGGGAAAACCGCCAACGCGACGCTAGTGGTGCTTGGCTGCTCAGACCCAAACCTGTGTGGGCGAGACATAATTCAAGCATTCCAACTGAATGGAGGCCCAGTACTGAACGTGGACGTCAACGACGGTAAGCCGCCAGCTGCTGATGCCACCCCAAACGGAAATCGAAAGTTCTGCTGTCACAGGCATACTGACCAGGTCGCCAGCGCCGAGTGGGCGGCGCCACTCGTTCCCGTCGTCAAGAAGGACGGCTCCATCCACTTGTGTGGCGATTTTAGAACGACAGTCAACACAGCATGCCACACAGAACAATACCCGCTGCCAAAAATAAGGGATATATTTTCGAAGCTCAGCGGAGGGGAAATGTTCAGTACAATAGATTTGAAGGATGCATGCAACCAGCTACCAATAGATGACACGACAAAGAAGCTGCTGGTTGTAAATACGCCAAATGGGTTGTATAGCTTCAACCGGCTACCTTTTGGGGTGGCGTCAGCATCGGCGGTTTTTCAGAAGCGAATGGAAGCACTGTTGCAGGGTCTACCGGGTGTACAACTGTACTTAGACGATGTGGTGGTCGCCGAGAAAAGAGGAAATTGTGACACGTTGCGTAAGGTCTTCAAGCGGTTCAGGAAAGCCGGTGTTAAACTTCAACTGCTCAAATGCAGATTCCGTCTGCCGGAGGTGGAATTCCTTGGTCACCGCATTAGCGCAGAAGGCCTGAGACCAAAGACGGCAAACATTGACGCACTCTTACGAATGCCTCAACCTACGTGTGTAACGGAACTTCGCGCGCTACTATGTCTGGTTACGTATTACAACGCATGCCTTGGCAATGGGAAGCTAAGCAAGAAAATGCATACGAGTCAGTGAAGCGGTTCATAAAGGAGGTGCAGATTTTGACCCACTATGACCCAACAAAACCACTCATCTTGGAAACGGACGCTTCCTCGTGCGGTATCGGGGCCGTCTTGTACCACAGAGTGGACGGCCTAAACCGATCAATCGGGTTTCGATCTCGCACCCTCCCTTCAGCCCAGCGAAATTATGCTCAGATTGAGCGCGAAGCCTTAGCTGTGGTATTCGGCGTGACGAAGTTTCGCGAATATTTGCTGGGAAACCACCTTAAATTGGTCACAAATCATAAGCCGCTCATGCGTCTTTTTAGTCCCGATAAACCAATACCACCCTTGGCAGCAGCAAGGATACAGCGTTGGGCTTTTTTACTCGGTGGTTACAAGTATTCTATTCAGTACGAACCGCGAAAGGACATAATTATGGCCGACGCATTGAGCCGTCTTCCCGCGCAAGCGCCACATGATGACAAGACAGAAGTCAATGTTGAAAGATGAACGGGAGTACGTGCTGCTAACAGACCATCTGAACACAAGGCTGGTGTCGTCGCACAATTTGGCCGAAATGACGGCACGTGATGACGCGCTCATCGCGGTTATGCGTTATGTTCGGGATGGCTGGCCAAGGAAATTGCCGGCAACACAAGAAGCATTACGACCTATGTTCCAGAAGAAAGACGAGCTGACATGCAGCCATGGTATTGTTTATTGGGGCCATAGGGCCGTTATACCCGCCGCAGCTCGGGAATCAATGCTGCAGCTGCTGCACGATACGTATCAAGGCATGTCAGCGATGTAAAATCTGGCTCGGGCACTTTTCGGGTATCCTGGACTTGACAAGGATATCCAGAACATCGTACACGCATGTGCAGTGTGCCAGCAAAACTGCAGCATGCCACGCGCGCAAGAGCCGGTTCCGTGGCCGGGCACATTTGAGCGATGGTCTAGAATCCACGTTGATTTCGCAGGACCAGTTGAAGGGCGAATGTTGATGATCGTAGTGGATTCGCATACCAAATGGATCGAGGTTGTTCCGCTTAAAGTAATCAGCGCAGATAACACTGTTGAAGCGTTGCGGGGCATTTTCAGCAGATTTGGGTTGCCACGAACAGTTGTCTTCGACAACGGGGCCCAGTTTACAAGTAGACAGTTCCGCTAATTCATGGAAGATAATGGCATAGTACACCTGCGATCTTCTCCATATCATTCACAATCCAACGGACTGGCAGAAAGGGCAGTGCGCACTGCTAAAGAAGGTCTGCGCAAAAAACGTGCATGGTACCCTTGAAAGGCGCCTGGCCCGATGGCGAATGCGTTATCGGTGCCCCCCGCTCCAAAACGTAAAGACACCTGGCTTCTTGGTTTCGAACCGCGTACTCTGTTGGATAATGTGCTGTCACGACCTTTTCCTGCTGCAGGTGCACTTCCCCGCAGACATTCGTCCGGACAACCGGTAGGTGCAAGGACTATAGGGCAGGTACCAGCTGGAGACCCGCAGTGATACAGAATGCCAGGGGCGCCGGCCTGAGCACGGTCAAGACGGAGGATGGGGAACTATGTGAGCGTCATGAAGATCAGCTAAGACACCGCGCCGAGGCTCAGCAACCAACATCGTTGGACGAGGAAGGCGCTGATAGAAAAGGAGGGTTAGCCCCAAGAAACGAAGATGCAGACCCTCTGGCGGGCTTTTCGGGTACCAGCCCAAATTCCCCGGCTAGCGAAGAGCACGAAACGGGAGCTGCCACCACTAGAGTCCCGGAAGAGCACGACACGGGTACTGCCAATGCTGCACCTCTGGCAGTTCCAATTCGCAGATCAGACCGGTGTCGCAAGACGCCAGACCGTTTTTAACGCGACAGCGTTAAGGAGCTCGTGTCGCAGAAAAGCCAGTGTAGTCGGCGTCCGCAGCGTTGGCCGTGAGCGATAAACCGCGGGAGGCACTCCATAAATAAAAAACAACTTGCAAGATGGGCTGGGTGGGAATCGAACCAGGGTCTCCGCAGTGTGAGATGGAGTGTGAGATGGCAAGATGGCTCTGCGTGTGCGCTCTGCGCACACGCAGAGCCATCTTGCGGCAAACACCGAAGACCCCCTCCTCGCAATGTGCGGCGCTGCCCCGACACGTGGCGCGCCACTCGCCCGCTTGTCCCCTTCGGGCTGTGCGGGAACCGGTGAGAGGATGCCCGCTACTGCCCGCTACCCTTGCGTTTAATAAGTTTTCTCGCTCTCTCTCATTTCAACTTCCAGCGTGCGTCACTCGAACCCTCGAGTTTAGGCGACGCGGCTCTTCTTTCCGCTCACAGCGCGATTCCTAGGTGCAGCGTCCGATGCGGGGCGCCTCTGACGTGATCGCTGCGCCGTAGCGCGTCTGATGGGAAAGTGTCCCCTGCGATGTGCGTCGAGCTGCTTCCGAGGAGTCATGCGTCTGCGTGGTGCTCCCAAGCGAGATAGAGGACGATCCCATCGAGGCGTCAGCCCCATGTTCGCGTCGGCCTTCGTGGCGCGTCGCGGCCCGGCTGTCCGGGCCGATCACGATGTTTGGCTCGCATAGATCGTTTCTCCCTCCAAGACACCGAGTTCTTTGGTTCCTTCCGCTTGATCAGGCGCACGTTTCGTTGCCGCGCCGAACGCTGCGTTGCTCGGCGGTCACCGCGTGATTGGTGGGAGCAAAGTCCGATGCGGGGCGCCTCGTAAGTGATCGCTGCGCCGTAGCGCATTGTCTTACACCCCTTGGCGGGTCGACGGGAACGATATCACGTTCCACTCTTGAAGGCGAAGCTTAAGCGTCCTCCAATTTTAGAGCTCCTCTTAAGGGGAAGGAATTGATGGAATGTCAGAAATTCACGCACGCCACGATCGCATGCGTCAATGCCTGAGTGACATGACGTCACGCCAGAGTTCACTACTTAAACGATTAACTCAATAAACGTGCGTTCATTCCTGTTCCTGTGTCCATTACTTCAGTGTCAATTCTCGGTGGCCCTAACTTCTTGTTTCCTGAATCTCACGCATGCACGCGGTCTTGAGCGCGCCTAGGTACACGATATATTTTCGCTGAACTTGAACAGCACTTCACACTTTTGGGTAAAAATAAGAAAGGGAAAGTTTTCAGCGCTTACAGAGAGGCCTTGAGTCGCGTATGATCCGCCTGTCGCGTCTGCTTGTCCCGTGGAGTCCGAGAACTAGCGCCCCCGGGTCGCTATTCAGAATGATCAGTCGCGCCGCCGTCTCAGTACCGCTCTGAGATTCGCACAAAGTACGCGATCTTGACAGCTCCCAGTGGTGTCTTCATCTTTTCTACAGCTTCGGACAGTGGTTATACTAGAGCTAATGAGAAGGAGGAATTGGGGGGGGGGAGGGGGGCTGGAGGTAACTAACCTCGTAGTTTTTCTGGGAGCGCAGCGAGCCTAAGGGCTAGGGAGTAGGGAGTTGTATGCCTCATTTATCCTACAATGGTGCCTTCTTCGATCACTCAGACATGGTTTGAACATTCCGCGCTTGTAAGGAATTGAAGGCTCTGCTATCGCCGCGGTCGTAATACACTTCTCGGGAATACAAACAAATTAAGCAAGAAAGAATAACTGCAGATGTAGACGAAAGGGATGGACGCATATACGATCGTTCTGACGTGCTGAAGATCTGTGTGTTAACTTTACAGCTAGATGTTGTTTCTGCTTGCTTTCCCTTATTCTTTGCGTGAATATTGTAAACAAAAACCTTCCCGTCATTTTTCTCTGTACGTCCTGTGCGGAAATTTCGCATCCTCAAAGAAAGTCCGTTTCGGCAGTGCGCCTGGTAAGTTGCTGTGGAGAAGTTCTTGAACGTAAGTTCTACATTTGTAGTGTTATCGAGTGTGTAGTTCCAACATCTATTCGCGTATTAGGTTCCCCGAATACGTTTCCAAGATTTGTATTAGCTAGCTTCTATGTATTTCAGGCTCATGAAGAGGGAATCGCGGCAGGGAAAGATGTTCGGAATTTGTCTGCGTTAATATTTTCGACTGTTGTCACGAGAAAGCCTGTATATAATATATATATATATATAATATATATAATACAATATATATAATATATATATATATATATATATATATATATGTTAGTCATATCATAGGACGCTAACAAGCACTGACACTCTTAGGGTTAACACTTCCAGGGTTCTACTAGTACACATAAATACCCAGGAAAGTGGATGGGGAAACAGCGTCGCGGTAGCTCCATTGGTAGAGCATCGCACGCGAAATGCGAAGGTTGTGGGATCGGTTCCCACCTGCGGCAAGTTATTTTTTCATCCACTTTAATTTCCGTTAATTTATCTTTCTTATTTCATTTATTAAGCACAAGTAATTCCCCTTATGTTGTCCTTGGTGTCAGTGTTTGTTGGCTTCTTATGATATTGCTACGGAACAGCCGCCACAGTGTGGCTGCACTGAGGAGAAGGAAGACGACGTGGCCACCGCTTGATAGCGTCGCCATCATTGCCACCGCTTGTCTACGTGTAAATATATTGTAGACTCGTACGTCAGCTACACGTAACATTAATTTGGTGGAGGTGGACGTTCCCCGTACCCGTCATGGAGCTTCGCAGCGGTCGCAACGGCGACAGTGCAACTTCGGCTCCTGCTGGCGGCACTTCCTCTACGCAACCGTCTCCGCCTGCAGCCCCGACCTACGTCGCCATTTCCCCACCTCGGGATCCTGGTATTTTCAACGGAGTCGGCAGTCCTGATGTTGACGACTGGCTCCGCTTATACGAACGTGTCAGCACCAGTCACAGGTGGGATTCGACTATTATGCTCGCGAACGTTGTTTTCTACCTCGACGGAGCTCCACTTGCATGGTTCCAGACTCACGAAGAGGAGATCTCGAGCTGGGATCTCTTCAAAGAGAAGCTCCGCGACCTTTTTGGCAATCCCTTCGGTCGTCAAGTCAATGCCAAGAAAGCCCTAGCCACACGTGTACAGACGTCGACCGAGTCCTACGTGTCCTACATTCTCGACGTCTTGGCCCTTTGTGCCAAGGCTGACCCGACCATGTCTGAGGACGATAAGGTAAATCACGTCCTCAAAGGGATTGCTGACGACGCCTTCAATTTACTGGTGTTCACCAACGTCACCAGCATCGATACGATCCTCAAGGAGTGCCGCCGTCTTGAGCATGCTAAAAGCCGCCGGTTATCCCAGCACATCACGCGACTTCCCAACACAGCTGCTACGTCATCCTGTGACGACCTCTTCCACCAGCCGTCGCGATGTGACAACTTGACCCGCATTATTCGTCGTGAGGTCGAAGCGGCACAACCGGCGGCCCCTTCATTTCCGTCACCTGATCATTCTCCGGTGACAATCTCCTTGATCCAGGCCATCGTCCGTCAAGAGTTATCCAACGTCGGCCTGCACTCCATTCGTTCCGCATGCTCGGAACCTCTCTCTCCACGCACGGCCCCACCGCGCCCTTCTTACTCTTATGGACAGCGCAACCCCTCCGAATGGCGAACCGTGGACGACAAGCCGATCTGTTTTAACTGCCGACACATTGGACATGTCGCTCGCCACTGCCGCAGCCGCTGGACTTCCCCCACACGCTATTCTCCTAATTACCACCCTCGCCCCTCTAGTGCGTCCTTTTCCTTCGCCCCTTCTATGCCCACCCCATCATCTGACCCTGCGACGCCTTTGACACGACCCCGCTACTCCCGCTCGCCTTCTCCCTCCCGTCGTCAATCTCGCTCGCCCCCGTCTCGCCGTGCTCCTTCTCCGACCTACTCGCCGCACCCCCGACCGGAAAACTAGACAGCGCAGCTTCTGGAGGTGAAGCTGCAAAGACGACATTGGCTCAAAATCCTCGCTTCACCTTACCGACGAACAAGAATCTTTTGGACGTTCTCGTCGACAATGTTCCTGTGTGCGCGTTGATTGACACCGGGGCGCATGTGTCCATTATGAGTGCTGCTCTTCGCCGTCGGCTCAAGAAAGTTCTGACGCCTGCCCCGAACCGATTTGTACAAGTCGCCGACGGAGGGACTGTCGCTATTGTTGGCATGTGCTCTGCCCGACTCACCATTGCTGCGAGACACACCGTCGTTCTCTTCACCGTCATCGAGCATTGCCCTCACGAACTCATTCTCGGTCTGGATTTTCTTGCCCATCATTCTGCCCTCATTGACTGTTCGGCCGGCTCACTTCACCTTGACTTGCCTCTTCTTGCCGACCCTGTGGACCCGCCTCCCAGCCATCTGAGCTGCATAGATTTTATTCGCCTACCACCTCACTCTATGACACACGTAGACTTGTTGTCCTCACCAGCTGTACCTGACGGCAATTACGTGGCCGCACCAATTCCGGCCGTTATGCTTACACATGGTGTTATCGTGCCGCACACTGTGCTGAAAATTACTGGTAACCGCACCTGCCTTCCACTCGTCAATTTCGCGCTAACCGCGCAAGTTCTGCCTCAGGGGATCTCCTTGGCTATAATTCGCGCTTTGCAGGATGATGAGGTCGAGCCATTCACAGTGGAAGATCGTTACAGCTCAGCCCATACCGTGACGTCATCGCACAGTGCTGACGTCGACATGCAGAAGATGGTCTCCTCTGACCTTACACCTGCTCAAGCTGCAGCCCTTTGCCGCGTTCTTGAAGGCTATCGCGACATTTTTGACTTTGACAATCGACCCTTAGGTCAAACGTCCGTCGTGACCCATCGCATAACCACTGGCGATGCGAACCCTATTCACCGTCGTCCATATCGTGTTTCTGCGTCAGAACGAGCTGTTATCCAACAGGAAGTCAAAAAGATGCTTGCAAAGGACATTATCGAGCCTTCCTGCAGTCCCTGGGCTTCTCCCGTCGTACTTGTCAAAAAGAAGGATGGAACGTGGCGTTTTTGTGTAGATTATCGCCACCTGAACAAAATCACAAAAAAGGACGTGTACCCTTTGCCACGTATTGATGACGCTCTAGACTGCCTGTACGGTGCCACTTATTTTTCTTCTATCGACTTACGGTCCGGATACTGGCAGATATCCGTCGACGACATGGACAGAGAGAAGACTGCATTTGTTACCCCTGACGGCCTTTATCAGTTCAAGGTGATGCCTTTCGGTCTCTGTAACGCGCCCGCCACCTTCGAACGAATGATGGACTCTTTGCTTCAGGGGTTCAAGTGGTCCACCTGTTTGTGCTATCTGGACGACGTCATCGTTTACTCACCCACATTTGACACGCATCTAGACCGCCTTTCAGCGATTCTTGACGTGTTCCGCCGCGCCGGTCTCCAGTTGAACTCGTCAAAATGTCACTTCGCTCGCCGCCAAATCACCGTCCTTGGACACCTCGTGGACGCCAGAGGCGTGCGACCTGACCCGGACAAGATTCGCGCCGTTACGAACTTTCCTGTTCCGAAGTCTACCAAGGACGTTCGTAGTTTCGTCGGGCTGTGCTCATATTTCCGACGCTTTGTGAAGGATTTTGCGACCATCGCCCGTCCCCTTACCGACCTCTTGAAGAAAGACGCCCTATTTTCTTGGGGACCTGACCATGCCGCATCTTTTTCGCAGCTCACTACTCTCCTTACCACGCCTCCAATTCTGGCCCATTTTGACCCGTCTGCTTCAACGGAAGTTCGAACTGATGCCAGTGGTCACGGCATAGGAGCAGTATTAGCACAACACCAGCGTGGACATGATCGCGTTATAGCCTATGCCAGCCGACTTCTATCACCCGCCGAGCGCAATTATTCAATCACAGAGCGCGAGTGCCTCGCTCTTGTGTGGGCTGTTGCCAAGTTTCGCCCCTACTTGTACGGACGCCCCTTCTGTGTCATCACTGATCACCACGCGCTCTGCTGGCTATCCTCGCTCAAGGACCCCACGGGACGACTCGCTCGCTGGGCGTTACGCCTGCAAGAATATACCTTCTCCGTGGTATACAAGACGGGACGCTTGCACCAGGATGCCGATTGTTTGTCCCGCTACCCCGTCGACGACCCGGCTGATGCGGACACCATCACTTGCGTTTTCTCTGTGTCCAAGTTGCTCGCAATCGGCAATGAGCAACGCCGCGATCCTTCCTTACGAGCCCTCATCGACCATCTGGAGTCAACGCCTGGCGACGCCTCTCTCCGGATGTTTCTCCTTAAGGAAGGGACACTATACCGCCGCAATCTCGATCCACACGGCCGTGACCTTCTGCTCGTAATTCCATCCCACTTGCGGTCGACTGTCCTCCAACAACTTCACGACGCTCCCGTGGCTGGACACTTGGGCGTCTCGCGCACATACGACCGTGTACGCCGTCGCTTCTTTTGGCCGGGTCTCGCTCGCTCCGTGCGGCGCTACGTTTCCGCTTGTGAGCCCTGTCAGCGCCGGAAGCAGCCCTCCACACCTCCAGCTGGATGTCTTCAGCCGATCGACATCCCTCCGGAACCCTTTTTCCGTGTTGGTCTCGACCTTCTTGGACCGTTCCCTCTCTCGGGCTCCGGAAATAAATGGGTCGCCGTCGCTACTGATTATGCTACGCGGTACGCAATCACCAGAGCCCTCCCGACAAGTTGTGCTACTGACGTTGCTGACTTTCTGCTCTATGACATCATTTTAGTGCACGGTGCCCCGCGCCAATTACTCACTGACCGTGGCCGCAGCTTTCTGTCGGCAGTCGTCGAGGACATCCTCCGCTCCTGCTCGACTAAGCACAAGTTCAGCACGTCCTACCACCCACAGACCAACGGCCTCACGGAGCGCCTCAACCGGACCATCACCGACATGCTATCCAAGTACGTCGCGACCGACCACCACGACTGGGATCGTCACTTACCATATGTGACGTTCGCGTATAATTCATCGCGTCACGACACCGCCGGCTATTCACCATTCTATCTCCTATATGGCCGAGAACCCGCGTTGCCCTTGGACACATTGTTGCCCTCGGCCACACGTTCAACCACTGAATACGCCCGCGACGCGATCGCACACGCCGACCACGCGCGCCAGCTCGCCCGCACCCGTCTCGAGGCCTCGCAGGAGCATCAGAGACGCCTCTATGATTGCCACCATCGCGACGTACAATTTACTCCGGGTTCTCTGGTGCTTCTCTGGTCCCCCATTCGACGTGTGGGCCTTTCCGAAAAGCTGCTGTCCCGCTACACTGGCCCATACCGTGTGGTGCGACAAGTGACCGATGTCACGTATGAAGTCATCCCCGCCAGCCTCTCAGCGTCATCGTCGGCTGCAAGTGACATCGTTCACGTGGCGAGACTAAAGCCATATCACACACCTTTCGCCGCGGATGTGTAGATTAAGCACCGGGACGGCGCTTCTACTGCCGGGGGTGATGCTACGGAACAGCCGCCACAGTGTGGCTGCACTGAGGAGAAGGAAGACGACGTGGCCACCGCTTGATAGCGTCGCCATCATTGCCACCGCTTGTCTACGTGTAAATATATTGTAGACTCGTACGTCAGCTACACGTAACAATATGACTAATAAAAATCGGGACCCTCGGTTAACCCCCTATCTTCTAGTATATATATATATATATATATATATATATATATATATATATATATATATATATATATATATATATATATATATATAGTAATAATAATATTTGGGGTTTTACGTGCGAAAACCACTTTCTGATTATGAGGCACGCCGTAGTGGAGGACTCCGGAAATTTTGACCACCTGGGGTTCTTTAACGTGCACCTAAATCTAAGCACACGGGTGTTTTCGCATTTCGCCCCCATCGAAATGCGGCCGCCGTGGCCGGGATATATATATATATATATATATATATATATATATATATATATATATATATATATATATATATATATATATATATATATATATATATATATGAAGAATAAGAGTACGACGTACGTTGAATAAGCACAGTATATTTCACTGACGTTTCGGCTGGTGGACCAGCCTTTGTCAGAGTAAACATGTACATGCATTTGGGCTTCCTTATACACCCGCGGTACATCAGCTAAAGCTGTGCGCAATAATAACAACAAGAAAAAAAACATAAATATAGCGGTACCACTGGCGATAGCGATAGCACACATGTGGCACACAGGGCAGAAATGAATCGTTCGTTTAATCAATATGGCAATGTAAACCTCTTGAAATCAGCAATAAAAAATAATACAATAAAACGAAACACGGCGATAATAAGGTACCGCGTGATAGTACATTCACGGTGCAGGTGAAGCGCTCTGCTCAGTAGCCGTCATAGCGAGCAGGATGAACCAGGGCTTTTATTGGCATGCGTACGGTGGAATACAGTGTCGTGAGCAGACTATGGACATTATGTGACACAGAATTGACGCAACAGCGAAAAAAGACAATAATAACAGAGGATTCTTGAAAGAAAGCTGCGTCGCATAGCATAAATAAGGCGTCACGGCCAATGTCAAGCACGCTTTGTAGGCACGCTGGTTAGTGTGCTTTCGTTAATGCCAGATTATTATTTATTTATTATTTATTTATTTAATAATACTGTCAGCCCATGAAGGGCCATTACAGGAGTGGAAAATACAAACACATACAAGGATACAGTATGACAACAAAGAGCAAGTAAATGAACAACTGCAGACATATCAGCAGGGACGCGAATAAGTTTAGATTCTATGCACCTTACAAACTTCCCCCCAAAAATAAAAAAGCGAAATGAACAGATACAGCTTTTGCAAAGTTATGATATACATATTAGTTAGCGGCAAAAAGAATAACGTGTACACATTGCAAAAATTCCTCAACGCATGAGGCCGACATGACAGAGTCGGGGAGCGCATTCCATTCCGTAATACCGCTCGGGACATATCTGTACTTAAAATAGTCATTTCTGACTTGAGGGGGTGTGATGTACTGGCTATGACGATGGCTGGATATTTCATTTGTCGAGATTTTGAAGAAGTTGTGTTTGTGGACAAGCAAGTGACCATTAATGATAAGGTAAATTAGTTTCAGTCGCTCATACCTGGTACGTAAGTCTAGCGGAGGTAGATCATACTAAAGTTACTAAGATGACACGGTGTTAAACTTATAGATTAGGTAAGACTCGCGGATTTCGCGATCATGATGGGAATGAAAGCCAGATTCAAATACCGTGGCCCTGAGTTTTTCGAAAGAATGCCCTGGTAAGCGAATATGTCTTGATAATGGAACGTTAGGAAGAGTATTGGCATGCGATCTGTAGTTATTAAAGCGTATTCGAAGCGAGGTTTCTGTTTGGCTGTTTTCCGTTTTCTGCGATGCAATACTGCAATACTGTTTTCTGCAAACTGTGCACTCAAGCATGTACACAACATTCGAGGTATCGCAATTAAAGGATCCTCGAGGACGTACTGATCACTCTCTCTGTGGTTTGCATGTGCACACACACCTTGCAACGCGCTTCCTCAACCATAACTATATATACACGTATTTTCCACAGAGCGATAAACATTGGCTTTGAGAATCCTCCAACTTCAGCAGCTTTTATTTTATTATTTGCGCTATGGGGAGTCCTTTTTTAACTGCGGAGATGTTTCGCAGAAAAAGTACACCCGTATGTTCGTGACATGCGCAGTGGGCCACTTTGCATAGTACACCACGTTCGAATATTGCGATGAAGGTCACGGTAGTTACACGCCGCAGATCGAGCCTTTGTGGCATCATCGAGCGTGTGCTTCAGCGTAAAGCCTTCCAGGCCTTCACCTACTCCCTCACAACTCACACTTTCTTACACAGCGCGAAGACCGCCTCCGTGCAAGCCGCGCTTCAGGCGGTGCGCTCCACCAGTCTCGTTTGCGTCCCCTTTGTTGACACTAGTCCCGACAGTGTGTGGGTGATTGACGAGCCTCTCCGGGGAGCTTGCGAGAGGCTAGGGGAACGTGTTGCACCCTGCCTGCAGTATGTTTTCCCCCGTAGCTTTGCACACGGGCGCACATACCGGAGGAGAAGGAGCGCTGGCATCACATCGGCGACCGGTGATGCTCACCAGCAGCCAATCGCGTAATGGAGCCCGATAATGATTTCGCGGCCGCTCCTGGCACGAACATGCTTGCGGCGGGAGGGAATGCTGGGCAGAGTACACAACTCTCCGCCGACCACCTATATACAGCTCGTTAGCCTGTCGGTAAACAGTCGAGAAACGTTTGCAAACAGGTCGAGGGCGTGGCCAAGGCTCGCTGCCTCTCGCTTATACCAGAGCGAGAGGCTTTCATCACGCCCTTATCTGCTACTTGCACCACTCCAAGCTGAATTGGATAGTTTGTAATAAATTAGCTAGAGCTCGTTTCCTAATTTTTAAGCCCGGGAGTTGCATAACAAGTGCCATGATTGCATGGACCTTATGGCACTTCACAAAGCTTCAACAATCAAAGAGAAATATTCACCGGATCAACTAAAAAAGAAAAGCCCAGCCGTCTCATTTCCTGCACCCAACGCCTAGCAGTCGGCACTTTAATGGAATTTTAAAATCGGCCTCACGCTCTCTATTCTATGCCGCGAAGACTAATTAAAGCAAACCTTCCCTAATTTTACGCCACCTATCTTCGTTTATAGCGATGAAAAAACGCCTACGCGCTTCACGATTGTCCGTTTGCGAAACGCTTTCGACCAAGTTTTATTTCGCTGTAGTTGCCTGGATTCGATTCTTGAGTCTTCGTATTTTGTCATTTATTTCTTCGTAACGACGCTCAGCGTTGTCGATCACACTTACTTTCTCGATCACACGCACAGTTATGAATGCTTCGGACGAGCCAACTATCGCATCCAAAATGAGAGAACTACAGAAGAGGGTCTTGTATCGGGAGAGCTCAGGTCGAGCGACGCACCTTTATTTGTGGAAACATGACAACCGTAGCATTGAGTGATGGAGGAACAAAAGAAAATACGTACATATAACAGCATGCATGAAGTAGAACAAAGGGAAATAATTATTAGCAGCAAAACTGGCATCATTATTTGTTTTATTTAGGACAAGGAATACTTGTACAAATGCTGGCGTAAAAGTTCACAGCTGAAGCTGTGGTTTACGGCTTGTGGCAGCAGATGCAGCGGTGCATCTTGAGCACACAACTAAAAGATATATCTGCTTTGCAGCTGATCGTTTTCGTCGCTGGATTTGCCGCACGTGGAAAAAGTTGTATTAAGAGTGCGGTGTCACCACGCTCTTATCGGACACCTACGTGGTTCCCTTGGCGCCTTCCCTACCACAAGAGGGCAGCACGGCCGGCCTGGAAAAGCGCCGCGTCGACGACCATGGCTTACAGTTCGGCAGAAGTGCATCGTGAGAACGCAGCTTTCTTGTATTCAGGTACCCTAAAGGCCCATGCGGGCATTGCGTAGGGGTGTTACAATGAATTAGTGATAGATACAGTATACGCATTTAAACAGATGATGCATGCTACATAAAAGAACACAAGCGGGAAAACAGGAAAACAAACAAAAAGAAGCCAGTAAGAGCAATACAACGACACATATACATACATAGATACATATAGATTTAAAATGGGTGTTACACAAAATCAACGTTACTTGGTCACTTTATACAAGGAAAAATACTTGTTAAAAACGTACACATATCAGCAGATACTGCATGACACAATGAAAAGCACAAGCAGAAAAAAATTTTATGCCGTACAAGTGACTCTGCGCTAACCTAGAACAAAACCGTTTGCGCAAGGAACATAAAAATATGGTGAAAAAAAAGTAAAATAAGGCTAAAGAATAAATAAATAAAAAATAAACAAATAAAATAAAAGAAAAAAAGGCGCGCAACAACACGGTGATGCCTATAACAAATGAGCAAGAAAATACTATGTTAGTACGTCAAAGTACTGGTTTAGTTTAGCTAGGAAGTCATCGTGACTTAGAGCTGACACGATTTCATTTGGTAACATATTCCAATGATATATAGCGAGAAAGAGAGGCGAGTGTCTCAAAAAGTTAGTGCGCGCAAGAACGGGCTGCACTTTAAAGGAATGATCAAGGCGCGGGAAGATACGATGGGCGGGCCTGATGTGGCATGCGCTGAAAGACGACCTGCAGTGATGTAGCTTGTGAAAATGGGAAAGAAGTCCTATCAGCCTTCGGTTTTCTAGCGAGGGGAGATTTAGAAATATTTTTACGTTAGTGATGCTAGAAGTTCGTGAATAATTTTTCGTGATGCAGCGGGCTGCTTTGTTTTGGGCCGACTCAAGGTTGTTTATGAGGTACGATTGATGCGGATTTCAAATAAAAGACGCGTACTTCATTTTCGAGCGAACTAGCGTCGTATAGGCTAATAATTTAGTGGACTTGTTTGCCGAGTAAAGGTTACGCCTAATGTAGCCAAGGATTTTACGCGCGCTGCTAGTAATCGCATCGATGTGATGATTCCATGAAACGTTTGAAGATAAATGAATTCCAAAGTATTTTATAGTTTGCGCATGGGTACTACTAATGTCGTTCATCACGTAATGGGTAACCCTAGGTTTACTAGATCTAGTGAAAGCTATAGCCTTAGTTTTTGAAACATTTATTTCCATTTGCCACAGTTTACACCAGTCGGTAATTTTCGCGAGGTCAGGTTGCAAAATGTCATTGTCGAAAGAGTTAATTATTCTTCCATAAATTACACAATCATCTGCAAATAGTCTTATTGTAGATTTAATATTATTGCTGATGTAGACGTATAGCAGGAATAAAATTGGTCCCAATACAGATACCTGCGGCACTCCGGATTTAACTAGTGATCGCGGAGAAGAAAATTCATTAGTAGTTACAATTTGGTACCGGTTAGTTAAAAAGTTACTAATCCAATTCGTTATCCTGCTATTTATATTAAAATGGCGAAGTTTCAATAATAAACTGTTATGAGCTACCTTATCAAAAGCCTTCGCAACATCAATAAATATGGCGTCTATTTGTGAGGAGTCGTTGATTGCTTGGTACAGGTCAGAGATTAGCTCGAATAACTGCGTCTCACATGAGCGACTCCGTTGGAACCCGTGTTGGTTAATGAAGAGGAGATTGTGATCAGTTAGGTATTTCATAATTGCTGATCATATAATGTGTTCTAAAAGTTTACATGGAATACTGGTCAGTGAAATAGGTCTGTAGTTTGAGACAGATGACGGGTCACCGGACTTAAAGATTGGAATTATTTTAGCTATTTACCATTCGTCAGGAACAGATCCTGAATCAATAGACTGTTGAAAAAGAGCGGCGAAAATGCGAGATATCACTGGTTTAGTCATCTTTAGTAGTTTTGGACAGATTCCGTCTGAACCGAGAGCCGAGCTGTTAGAAAGACGATCAATAGCAGCTTCAATGCCCTTTTGGGTGATAACGATATCCCTCATGATGGCGGTAACAGAACCGAGTTCAATGTTAGCCGGAACGGGAAGTTCACTTGTAAAAACAGAACAGAAGAAATAATTTCATGCAGTAGCGACCTCCGATGATGGAAGGAATTCACTGTCTTTCTTTATGGAAATGAAGCCTGATGATGATGGTTTGGCGTTTATTACTTTCCAGAATTTTTTTGTGTTGTGGGCTAACATGTTCGAAATATCATGGTTGAAAAATTTGTCTTTGGCTGCTTCAATTTCTGTTTTGCATAACTTGGATTGTTCCCGATAACACTTCCAGGTATCATCAGATGTCGAATTTTTAGCTTTTGAATAAGCGCGCTTTTTTTTTTATTTATACAGCGCCTTACGTGAGAGGTGAACCACGCACTTCCAGTAGACAGAGTTATTTGTATTTTTGGCATGTACTTTTCTTTAAGTTCAGTCAGCTTGTTACAAACAGTCATCCAGTTATCATTGCTATCATGATTATGCATCCCGCTCAAGAATTCCACACAAAACGCCGAGAGCTCGCTGGTGATCATTTCAACATTTGCTCGCGCATAATCATAAATGGTTTTCTTTTCCTGTACACTTGTTTTGCGCTTTATATCGTATTCACAGTGAAGGACGTTGTGGTCACTAATGCAATCTAACACATGAACAGACGCGTTGACAGGTTCAGTGGTCAGCACAAGATCCAAGATAGCATCCCCCCGTGTTGGTAAGGAAACTATTTGGCTTAACCCGTAAGAAGAAATGACGTCAAGAAAATCCTTAAACTCTGCTTTCCTTGGGCCGCCTTCAGCTGTAACCGTCTTCCAGTTAATTCCAGGGTAGTTAAAGTCACCAGCAAGAATAATAGCCTAGCCGGGAAATTTGTTACATACAAAGCTTAGAGATTCGTTAAGGCAATTAATGAACGTGTCTTGCGAGTCTGGAGGATGGTAACAAACACCAACGACACAAGTTACACGTGAGATCTGAAGTATGACCCACAAAATTTCAATAGAGGAACCCGTGTCAATAGGCGTGCTTGAAATTCTTTTTTTGCTGCAATTATAACACCACCGCCTCATGTTACTACCCTGTCTTTGCGAATCAAAATAAAGTTTTTAGAAAGAGATAATTCATTGTCGGACACATCGCAAGACAGCCATGTCTCTGTTCCCAGTATTATATCAGCTGAGCAGGACTTAACAAAAGCACAAAGGTGATCCTGTTTTCTGAAAATACTTCTAAAATTTGCCACAATAATAGACAGTTTTTTGTCATCTGCATTGAAACGTCAATTGCCATTCGCCGGAGCCTAGGGATGGCGACCACTTCATTGCTTGAAGGGTCGGCTGCGAAAGTTCCGTTGCCCGTTATGAGCTTGTCAAACTGCAATTTATATTTTTCGTTCTGCTGGCGCTTCGCGCGTGCGAAACCACGAAGCGTTTTCTGATTAGTCGCATTCGCGGTGAAAAATCTTGCTCGATCCAGACTCGAGGGGTTGCGAGGTCATTTAGTTTGAAAAAGTTTTTCAAGATATTGTTTTTGTCTTTGAAGCTCAGAAAGTTAACTACAATGGGCCGAGTGCAATCGGGTTTACGTTGACTGACTCGATGGGCTCGCTTTATTTCACTTGCTTCGATACTCAGGTTTGCCGTGACAAATTCACAAATAAGCTTTTCCGTATCGCTCCACTTTTCAGCAGCTTGTTCGGGAATACCCTTGAATACGAGATTATTTCGCCTCATTCGATTATCAGGTCATCCACAACGATGTTTACTTGTTGAATCTGTTTCTGCTCTATGTTCTTCAACTGCACTTTAGATTCTTGAAGAGCAGAACCGACAGCCGTAACGCTTTCACTCAAGTTGTCAACAGTCTCAAGTCGTTCTTCAATTTTCGAGAGTCGCCTCTTGACGTCTGTCACAGTAGTGTGGATATATTTAAGTTTATTTGTCACTTCCTTGTGAAATCGCTCGTTTGACACTGTAAATTCCTTCATTAATGTCACAAGTTGGTCAGTCTTATCCGGACCCGGATTAACCTCAATATCTCCCGCACAGATCAGTAAATGAAAAAGAGAAGTAAAAGTAGTAGGCGTCCACCCACGAAGTAGCGCCTACCAAAGGAGCACGACCGGAGCCACACAAGGCTGCATGGCTCCGCAGTTCTTCTCGGTTGAACGAAACAGCCAATCCGGGCGCGGTAAGTGGACAAATCAATACCCATAACTAGTCAGTCAATGACAGTGGACACAACGGGGAATTGCAGCCAGTTAGCGATTCAAAAGACCTTAAAGCGGCACATTGCTAAACACTCACCTAGAAAAACAGCACACTGTTAGCTCGAAGCTTTGGGCTGCAAATCCCGCTCGGTCGGCGTAGGCGATCCTTCTTACAGAACAGCCGACTAGAGGGCGCTGCAGGCGACGAGCAGTAACAGGACCGGTGAACTGCTGATTGTACCGGATGAGATGGCGATTTCAAAACATGGAACGAGGTAGTACGGCACGTGTCGCGTTGATCGGCAATCCGCAGGAACCAAGAAAATTCAGCCGACGCCGTTAAACCCAGTGCTGCTCACCCTCAGGGCAGCCGGAGCCTAGAAAAACAGCGCACTGTTAGCTTTGAGCTGCAAATCCCTAATCACTAATATCACTAATAGATATATCTGCTTTGCAGGTAAGCGCTATACCTTTAGATTTCCTCCCACTCAAATTTACGTACTGCTGCCGGACTGCACCAAACTGCATCTGAAACTTTTCTAGTCTTTACACCCGTGAAATAGTACTATAGCCCTGAAGCCCTATGTCAAGGAGGAGGAATGAACGCTTATTATGTGAAACAGCGAGAAAGTGTTCTTTCTTCACCCTAGGTGGGCGGCTCTCTTAGTCCAGAAAGCCGTTGGCTAATGCCGCAGCCCGGGCCCGGTCCACCAGACTTCGCTGATCTTCCAGGCTTTGGGCCTTTAACATCGCTTCCCACGTTTCTTCGATCGCTTGTAGCGGTTCTGGGGCATCATCTTGACTGTTGTTCTCGCGGTGTGGGCACACCAACACCATGTGTTGGAGGGTGTCTGGTACCTCACAATATCGGCATAGGCTGAGAATTCGGTGGGGCGCATTCGGTGCATGATAATTCCATGTACATAAGTATTCGTTTGCAGTCTGCCGAGGGCGGTGGCTTCTTCCTTGCTTAATTTTGGATGTGGTAGAGGATATTGTCTTCTTTCCAGTCGGTAATGTTGCAATATTGCGGCGTAGTTGATGGGAACGTCCTCCACCCTCGTCGCTTTCCGGACACCGTGCGGCAGGAAATCCCGGCTGGTATGCTCTCGGGCGACAGCATGCGCTGCTTCGTTTCCTGCCAGGTGTTCGTGGCCTGGGGTCCATGCGACGTAGGTTTCGGGTAGTTCTTGGCGTCTTGTTATTTCTTTCAGAATCTTCACTGCTGCGGCAGAAATTCGGCCTTTTCATAGGTTTCTACACGCCGTTTGCGAGTCGCTCAAGATGATTGCTGTGTCTTTGCACGTGGCGATGCCGAGGACGATGGCCACTTCCTCCGCCGTTTCTGGATTTCTGGCCGGTATGGTGGCAGCGATTAGCTCCTTCCTTTGGTTGTTGGTCACGGTAATTGCGTATGCTCTTCTACCTGAGTATATTGCCGCATCTGTATATCTCGTGTTGGGGTCCTTTGAGTATTTCTTGCTCAGCGCTCTGGCTTTCGCGTCTGAGTGTGCTATGAAGTTTTCGCTGTATGCGAGTTTGCGAAGTACTGCTCTGCCTGTTTGAGTCAGCTTAAGGCGTTCCAGCTGGCTGGCTCTGCGCGCTTCACTCATTTCTTGCCAGTTATTATGGAGGCCAAGCTTTAGGAGTGTCGTGGTTGAGGTCGTACTGGGTAGTCCTAGTGCGCTCTTGATTGCTTTTCTGGTGATGATGTTGAGTTTTTCAATTTCAGCTTTCTTGAGGAGTAGATACGGGGTGCCATATGTGATCCGGCTTATAAGGAGTGCTTGGATTAATTGGACGGTTTCTTGCAGTTTAAGTCCTCTTCTTTGGGTGGTTATACGCCGAATGAGATGTCTTACTTGTGTTACGGTCCTCTGAAGCTTCGGAAGTCTAGCTACGCCAGAACCGTCGTTATGTGTTGTGAGGCCAAGGACGCGGAGTGAGCCAACTTGAGGGATATCGATTCCATTGAGTCTGACGTTGGGATCTGGAGCGACGTAGGTTGGTGGTCTTCCCCGGGTCCTTGCCTTGAGTATAAGTAGCTCTGATTTTTCGGGGGCGCACTGGAGCCCGCAACTTGAGAGGTACTGTTCTATCTGATTGACTGCCTCTTGGAGGGTAGTTTGCTGTTGGCCGTTGTGGGCGATTTTGTCCATAACATTATATCGTCGGCGTATATTGCATGGCTTAAATCTTCGATTCCTTCGAGTCGTTGTGGGAGCTTAATCATGGCGAGATTAAACAGCAAAGGTGAAATGACTGACCCTTGTGGAGTTCCTTTGTTGGGCATTTCGAACTTGTCGCTTCGGATGTTGCCGATACCCACCGTAGCCGTGCGATCTTTGAGAAAGTAGTGTACGTATTGGGTAGGTCCGGATTCCGCAGTTTGTGTCATGGAGATTTTGGAGGATTGTTTCATGCTTCACATTATCGAAGGCTCCTTTAACATCTATTGCTACAATAGAGAACTTTTTGTGGCGTTCTAGGTAGTCCAGGACGTCTTCCTTGAGCTGTAGTATATCTTGGCTGAGAGGTGCTGTCGGAAGCCAAACATTGTGTCAGGCATGAGTCCTGAGTCTTCGAGGTATGTGGTGAGGCGATCGTGAACCGTGTGTTCGAGAAGCTTTCCGGCGCAGGAAGTAAGGGATATGGGCCGTAGGTTGCTGATTTGTAGTGGCTTGTTGTGTTTTGGGATCATAATGACTTCTGCGTGCTTCCATTCTGCCAGGAGCTTACCTTTTTCCGAGCAGTTATTCATGTAGTCGAGGAGTCCATTTAGGGCCTTGTCTGGGAGGTTTCGTCGGATCTTGTTGGTCACCTTGTCATTTCCTGGCGATGTGTTGCGGGTCAATTTGGCAAGCGCGGCATGGAGGTCAGGAAGCGTGAAAGGGCTGTCGAGGGTGAGATTTGGTTCGCCTTTGTACGGTCGGGGATCGGTAACCTTGGGGGCGTTGTCTCCGACAAGTTTACGCTTGATTTCTTCCAGAATTTGTTTCTCAGTTCCTGGATGGGAGTTAATGATTTTCTTGAGATCATGTCTTTGCTGAGTCTTGGTTTTGGTGGTAGCTAGAAGGGCACGCAGTATATGCCAGGTCTTCTTCGTGCTGAGTGTGCCTTGAAGTAGGTCGCACAGCTTATGCCAGTTCTGACTGCTCAGTTGATCTCCGTATTCTTCTGCTTGCTTTGTTATGTGAGCAATCCGTTTCTGCAGTTTGCGGTTAAGTTTCATGTTTTTCCACCGCCTCAGTAGTCCTCTTCTGGCATCCCAAAGATGCAGGAGGTCAGAGTCTACGGCCGGCGTGTCCATTGTGAGTTGGATGGCTTTAGTATGCTTCTCCGCCGCCTTGACCACTTCGGTAAGCCCCTCTTCAATATTTTCGATGTTTTTTTCTATGTCATGTTCTCGGAAGGCCTTCCAGTCCGTCAGCTTTGCCGTTCCGGTTCTGCTCGGCTTCTTTGGTGCAGGATTTCACGCTGAAGGATGTGGCGGTCGCTGCCGAGATTTTCTTCCAGTCGGGTCCATTCCGCCTTGGATATTCCTATTGTAAAGGTGAGGTCGGGATTTGTGTCCCTGGACACACTGTTGCCTATTCGAGTCGTTAGTTTAGGATCATTACAGAAGGTGAGGTGATTCTGTTGTGCCGAATGGTACACTCGCGCTCTTTTCTTGGTCGTGTGCTGGAAACCCCATGCTGCGTGTGGGGCATTAAGATCCCCCATTATTACGAGTTTATGGCCTTTGGATAGTCTTCTGGCTTGCGTGATGAAGTTTACAAAGTCGGATAATGGGTCCCTTGGTGGACTATATAAGCATAGTACGTATAGTCTTCGGTGTGTCTTCTTCTCAGGTAGAAATTCCACTAGGGTGTGTTCCACGGTTGTTCCCTGGATTGTGTGACCTTGCGTGGTGAGATTTTTCTTCGTCAGGATGGCTGTTTTTTGAGATCCGGTGTGTGTATCATACCCCTGTATGCGCAGATTGGTGTGATAAATTTCTTGGATGGCGATAATATCTGGTTGTTCCAGTTTGGTCAGTTCTTGGAGGTTTGTTCTTTTGGTTCGGATAGAGCGACAGTTCCATTGCCAGAGCTTCATTGGGAGTTGTGGTAATATCTTCTTGGTATTACTCGCCATCTTGTCCGATATCGTTGTTTTCGCCCCGGGCCATGGATTCCGGTCATGCTGCATTGTGGAGGTCTTTACGTGCTTTCTTGCGAGCCGTGTCGGTGTTGTTGAGCAGCTTTTCTACTGTGGCTCTCGTTACATGGTTCTGCTTGACATAGGACATGAAGTTGCTGAGGTCTTGAAGGGTAGCATGGATAGGGGCCAGCTGAGCGGTGATGTGTTGCTGGAGCTGTTGTGTTATCTCCTTTGCAAAAGTGGTCATGGCCTCCTGTATCTGCTTCTGCACCTCCATTGTTACAATTTCTTTTATTCTTTCTTCCGTAAGGGGCGGTGAGATGTTTGGTTTTCCTTGAGGTTTTGAGGCTTGATTGGCGGTGTTTTGTTCTTTGCACCTTTGTATGAGCTTGTCAATGAGGGCTTGCTGATATTGGAGTTGTGCTCGCAGATCTCGTTCGGTTTCTGTGGGTTCTTGTGCTCGTGCGTTTCCTCCTGCAGCGTCTGCATACGTGACTCGCTTTTGTGGGTTGCGTGTACGCGATCCAGAGCGTGATCTTGATCGGGGTCTATTGTTTGCTTCATCGCCTGTTGATTTGAAGCCACTTCTGGATCTGCGTGCACTGTGTAGTGAGGTATTGCTTGATGCGGGATAGTGCCGGGAAGTCTGAGTCTGAAGCTGAGTTCCACCTGCGTTGCTACTCTTGGTTCTTGTTTTCCCATTGCAGTCTAGTCTTGTACGCTGGTGGATTTGGTTTCAGTTTGTGTCGGCACCCCTCTCCTGCTGTCTCATGGGGTTGTTGACAGATTTTACAACTAGGTTGGCAGTCATGTTCTTCCGGTTGATTTTCCACCCGCACATGTAACAGAAGTTGGTAAGTGGTTTCGGGCAGATATCTTGCCGATGCCCTAGTTCTCCGCAGGTTCTGCAGTATTGCACGGATTTCCTGCATGGCTTGCAGCTGTAGTCACAGCATTTATATATAATGTTGTATGGGACGTGCGGTCCGTCGAAGTAGATGGGTGCTCTAGACGATCTTCCCAGCATGCGTGCTGCGAGGACCGTGTATCTTGCGGATACTCGTAGTCCTTGTAGTAGTTCTTCGCACGTGCCTGGCGGGATGTTGTAGATTACGCCTTCGCTGATGCCCTCTGGTGTCCTGACATGTGCTTTAACTTCGTAAATAGACCCTCCAAGCTCGATGCTGGTTATCTTGAGGAGCATGTCGTACGCCATGTCTTTGTTTGGTGTACTTGCGATTATTATATTCTCGACATGTTGCACTTGAATCCGGATGTTGTCATAGAAGTCTTTTTGGGACAACTTGCTAGCTCGGCCGATGGCATGTGTCACTGCCACCAATGTCCATTTAGAGAGTTGTAATCCCGCCTTAGGTCTGTAGATAATCTTCGCGTCGTCCACTGGCACAGGCGGAAGTCTCGGTTTTCTATAATGTGCCATGTTTCCCGCAATAGGTATTGTTGCTCCGGCTTGCTGCGTTCGTAGTTGGTCTGCTTCCTCGGCTGTGGGTTTTATATGCACATGAGTCTTCTTGCCTCTCCTCTCCCATGTGTGCCATTTTTCCTGGATGTTTATCGCCTTTCCGCTGCTATCGTCATACGTCCACTCCGCTGCCAGTTGTTGCTGCTCTCGTATCGTGTGCACCTGCATTTCAGTGCTGTTGTTTTCCTGGTTCAGTTCTCGTGCAGTTGTTGCTGCGTCGGATGCCTCAGTCATTGGTACTGAGCGGCAGCGCCAAGTCGCTCTCGAAGAAAGCGAGCGGCGGCTCACGAGCGCTCACGAGCCACGGGACACGCTCCGCGGGTCACGGGTCACGCGCGTTCGGCTGGCCGCTTAGCCTTGTAGGGTTAGCTCCGTTAGCGTGGCGTGAAACCTTCAAACGGCAAAAAATGACGGGAATTCCACGTACCGCTCATAAGCTTGATATCCTCCGGTACCGCTTCCCGTGCCGCTTCCCTCGATGCCACAGTTTCGATGAATAAAAGCCCGGAAAATTGCCGAAAAATGCAGGAGCCCATGCGAAGTGCGTCAGCACTGCTTAGCCCCCTAGCGGGAAGCCCCTATGTCAAGAAAAAGAAAGCTGTGGACGAATTGCGCGCTGAAATAATTGAAGTCGGAGAGATAAAAGAAAGTCTAGAAGAACTAAAAGTACTGAAACAGGAAATTAAGGACTTTGCCTTGAAATAAGTAATCCAGGCCGTTGTAACAGAGAACAAGGAACTTAAAGTGCAAAAAGCTAAGGTGAGGCAAAAACTCGTCATAATCATCAACAACGTACTTTAAGTCCACTGCAAGACGAAGGCCTCTGCCTCCGATCTCCAATTACCCATGTGCTGTGCCAAGCGATTCCAACTCGCACCTGCGAATTTCTTAATTGAGACAGCTGACCTACAGGTTCCCTTGGTGCGTTGCCTACCATTTCAATTGCTGCTTCTGAAGCCAGCTTAGCTACGGTTTCATGTCAGCTATGTCATCTACATCTCGCTGTTCTAAGGCTGCATATTTGTTTGCAAGTACCAGCCTGAATTGGTCCGCTTTTATCCTGACTGCGTCTAGGCTGGCTTGTTTGCTCTTGACTAATTTTACTCTTTCCATCTTCAAATTGAGGTGAGTTCTAGACCTCACAAACATATGATCACTGCACTTTACCCTTCCTAGCACTTCTACATCGTGCACTATGCTGGGATCAGCAGAAAGTATGAAATCAATTTCATTCCTTGTTCCACCTTACGGCTTTTCCAGGTACACTTCTTTTGCTACGCTTTCTGAAGAAGGTGTTCATTATTCGCAGCTTATTCATTTCTGCGAATTCTACTAACACATCTCCTCTACTGTTTCTAGAACCGACACCGTAGTTGCCAATTGCTTGTTCACCGACCTGGCTTTCTCCCACTTTTGCATTGAAGTCGCCCATTACTACAGTATACTTAGTTTGCACTTTTCTCATGGCTAATTATACATCTTCATAAAACTGATCTACCGCATCCTCATCGTGACTGGAGGTTTGAATGTAGGCGTGTACCACCTTTAATCTACACCTCTTATTAAGTTTTATTGCGACTACTGTTACCCTCTCATTAATGCTCTCGAATCCGTCAATGTTGCCCGCTATGTCCATGTGTATTAGGAATCCTACCCCGTATAACTTACTACCTGGCAGTCATCTATAGAAGACGATGTAGCCATTAGGCAGCACTGTATAAGCCTCACTATTTCTTTTACCTCACTAAGGCCCATGATATCCCAAATAATAATAATAATAATAATAATAATAATAATAATAATAATAATAATAATAATAATAATAATAATAATAATAATAATAATAATAATAATAATAATAATAATCCTGGTTACGGCCACTGCAGGGCAAAGGCCTCTCCCATACTTCTCCAACTACCCCGGTCATGTACTGATTGTGGCCATGTTGTCCCTGCAAACTTCTTAATCTCATCCGCCCACCTAACTTTCTGCCGCCCTCTGCTGCGCTTCCCTTCTCTTGGAATCCATTCCGTAACATTTAATGACCATCGGTTATCTTCCCTCCTCATTACGTGTCGTGCCCATGCCCATTTCTTTTTCTTGATTTCAACTAAGATATCATTAACTCGCGTTTGTACCCTCACCCAATCTGCTCTTTTCTTATCCCTTAACGTTACACCTATCATTCTTCTTTCCATAGCTCGTTGCGTCGTCCTCAATTTAAGTAGAACCTTTTTCGTAAGCCTCCAGGTTTCTGCCCCGTACGTGAGTACTGGTAAGACACACCTGGTTATAAACTTTTCTCCTGAGGGATAATGGCAACCTGCTGTTCATGATCTGAGAATGACTGCCAAACGCACCCCAGCCCATTCTTATTCTTCTGATTATTTCAGTCTCATGATCCGGATCCGCAGTCACTACCTGTCCTAAGTAACTGTATTCCCTTAGCACTTCCAGTGCCTCACTACCTATCGTAAACTGCAGTTCTCTTCCGAGACTGTTAAACATTAGTTTTCTGCAGATTAATTTTTAGACCCACCCTTCTGATTTGCCTGTTCAGGTCAGTGAGCATTCATTGCAATTGGTCCCCTGAGTTACTAAGCAAGGCAATATCATCAGCGAATCGCAAGTTACTAAGGTATTCTCCATTAACTCTTATCCCCAGTTCTTCCCAATCCAGGTCTCTGAATACCTCCTGTAAACACGCTGTGAATAGCATTGGAGAAATCGTATCTCCCTGCCTGACGCCTTTCTTTATTGGGATTTTGTTGCTTTCTTTATGGAGGACTACGGTGGCTGTAGAGCCGCTATAGATATCTTTCAGTATATTTACATACGGCTCGTCTACACCCTGATTTCGTAATGCCTCCATGACTGCTGAGGTTTCGACTGAATCAAACGCTTTCTCGTAATCAATGAAAGCTATATATAAAGGTTGGTTATATTCCGCACATTTTTCTACCACCTCATTGATAGCGTGAATATGGTCTATTGTTAAGTAGCCTTTACGGAATCCTGCCTGGTCCTTTGGTTGACGGAAGTCTAAGGTGTTCCTGATTCTATTTGCAATTATCTTAGTAAATACTTTGTAGGCAGCGAACAGTAAGCTAATCGGTGTATAATTTTTCACGTCTTTGGCGTCCCCTTTCTTATGGATTAGGATTATGTTAGTGTTTTTCCAAGATTCCGGTACGCTCGAAGTCATGAGGCATAGCGTATACAGGGTGGCCAGTTTCTCTAGAACAATCTGCCCACCACCCTTCAACAAATCTGATGTTACCTGATCCTCCCCAGCTTCCTTCCCCCTTTGCATAGCTGCCAAGGCTTTTTTTACTTCTTCCGATGTTACTTGTGGGATTTCGAATTCCTCTAGACTATTCTCTCTACCATTATCCTCGTGGGTGCCACTGGTACTGCATAAATCTCTATAGAACTCCTCAGCCACTTGAACTATGTCATCCATATTAGTAATGATATTGCCGGCTTTGTCTCTTAACACATACATCTGATCCTTGCCAATTCCTAGTTTCTTCTTCACTGCTTTTAGGCTTCCTCCGTTCCTGAGAGCATGTTCAATTCTATCCATATTATACTTCCTTGTGTCAGCTGTCTTACGCTTGTTGATTAACTTGGAAAGTTCGGCCAGTTTTATTCTAGCTGTAGGGTTAGAGGCTTTCATACATTGGCGTTTCTTGACCAGATAGTTCGTCTCCTGCGATAGCTTACTGGTATCCTGTCTAACGGAGTTACCACCGACTTCTATTGCACACTCCTTAATGATGCCCACAAGATTGTCGTTCATTGCTTCAACACTAAGGTCCTCTTCCTGAGTTAAAGCCGAATACCTGTTCTGTAGCTTGATCTGGAATTCCTCTATTTTCCCTCTTATCGCTAACTCAGTGATCGGCTTCTTGTATGCCAGTTTCTTCTGCTCCCTCCTCAGGTCTAGGCTAATTCGAGTTCTTACCATCCTATGGTCACTGCAGCGCACCTTGCTGAGCACGTCCACATCTTGTATGATGCCAGGGTTAGCGCAGAGTATGAGGTCAGTTTCATATCTAGTCTCGACGTTCGGGCTCCTCCACGTCCACTTTCGGCTATCCCGCTTGCGGAAGAAGATATTCATTATCCGCATATTATTCTGCTCCGCAAACTCTATTAATAACTCTCCCCTGCTATTCCTAGAGCCTATGCCATATTCCCCCACTGCCTTGTCTTCAGCCTGCTTCTTGCCTACCTTGGCAATGAAGTCGCCAATCGGTATAGCGTATTTTGTTTTGACTTTACCCATCGCAGATTCCACGTCTTCATAGAAGTTTTCGACTTCCTGGTCATCATGACTGGATGTGGGGGCGTAGACCTGTGCACCTTTCATTTTGTACCTCTTATTAAGTTTCACGACAAGACCTGCCACCCTCTCGTTAATGCTATAGAATTCCTGTATGTTAGCAGCTATATTCTTATTAATCAGGAATCCGATTCCTAGTTCTCGTCTCTCTGCTAAGCCCCGGTAGCACAGGACGTGCCCGCTTTTTAGCACTGTATATGCTTCTTTTGGCCTCCTAACTTCAATGAGACCTATTATATCCCATTTACTGCCTTTTAATTCCTCCTATAGCACTGCTAGACTCGCCTCCCTAGATAACGTTCTAGCGTTATACGTAGCCAGGTTGATATTCCAATGGCGGCCTGTCCGGAGGCAGGGATTCTTAGCACCCTCTGCTACGTCGCAGGTCTGACCGCCGCCGTGGTCAGTTGCTTCGCAGCTGCTGTGGACTGAGGGTGGGGGTTCGATTGGTATGTTCATATAGGAGGTTGTGGCCAAGTACTGCACCAGGGTGGCCAATCCTGTTCTGGTGAGGGAGTGCGTTACCGGTTCTGGTCACCGGGATGAGGCCACACTCCAGGCCTGTTTATCCAATTTTATCAACACGCGGATTTTTTTCTTTTTTAGTCCGATGGAAAATTGCGTGGCACTGGGATTCGAACCTTGGACCTCTTGTACGGGAGGCGGGTGTTCTGCCTCTACGCCACCGCTGCACTTATCCCAAATAATACCTGATATTTCCGCAGAGATTCCCGCTAAGTTAGCCTCACTCGAGAGAGTTGGGGTGTTAAAGGTTGCCAGGGTCAGTTTCCATTGGCGGCCTGTCCGTGTCCAGAGATTCTTAGCACCATCTTAGCACAAGAGTCTAAGCCCCGAAGAAGTTGATCTCCTGAAACGTTGTCTAACGTTTTGTCCGACGAACAACGCAGTAAACGAATAGGAACTCCACAAAGATATAACAGAGTTTTCACGACGCATGCGCATCAAGGAGTTCTTTTTCGGTAGACCAGATGTAGGAAAAGAAGATAGAGACTCTCTTAGAACAGCGCCCAGACCTTGATTTATACTTAAAACTGATATCAAAGGAAATTCTAGAGTTAACGCGGCATTGCCGGAAACGCAAAAATTTGACCCCCGCTCAACACCAAACCCTTAAAGAACTTGCGAAAAGGAATGATATTGTAATAAAACCAGCAGGCAAAGGCGGCAGTATCGTAATCTGGCCTATAGAAAAGTACAAGAATGAGGCGTCTAAACAACTGAGCAACCACACCCATTACAGAAAACTTGACTCTAACCCAACTTCAGATTACAGCAATATTGTGTTAAGCACAATAGCGGAGCTCCGGTCCAGGGAACTAATCACGCAATCTGAATATCACTTCATGATGCCCAAGAACAAAACAGCAGGCCGCTTTTATCTTCTTCCTGGAAGAAATATTTACAGCAGTAATCCCAGGTCGGCCTATTGTGTCTAATAACAACACACCTACTGAGTCACTATCTAAATTCTTAAATCACCACCTGTCAAACATACCCACCACCCTCCCAGCTTTCGTTCAAGACACGCCGCACTTCCTTCGAATTATCGACGGCATCAACGCCAACCAAATCCTTTCCGACCACGCTATTCTAGTCACTTTGGATGTTTCTGCCCTTTACACCAACATTCCCATGAGTGAAGGAATTGAAGCCGTTTCTAGATCCCTCGCAATCAATCCCAAGCGCACGCTCCTGAAGTTTACTTATCGCTCCTTAGGTTAGTTCTCACGCTCAACTATTTCGAATTCGATTCTATACACTACCTGCAAATTTTCGGCACTAGCATGGGTACGCCATTCGCTCCCACGTATGCTAACATTTTCATGGGACAGCTTCAAGCAGACCTGCTGAAATCCTACCCTTTAAAACCCCACACCTATCTTCGTTACATTGACGACATATTTATAATATGGTAACACGGCACAAGCGCCTTAACCGACTTAATTAGCCATTTCAATCGCTTTCACCCGAGTATTAAATTTACTGCTCACCACTCTCCTAGTCAGATCAACTTCCTGGACACGACGGTCTACATAGAAAACAGAAAACTGAGAACGACACTTTACCGTAAGCTTACAGATAGCCAGCAATATTTAGACTACAACAGTCATCAGCCGCGACATTGCAAGCAAGGAGTTTTTGTAGGACAAGCGAAACGTATGAGAAGAATCTGCAGCGAAGACCACGATTATATCCACCACCTAAATGACCTTAAATCAACGCTAGTAGAAAGGAACTATCCCCAAGTTGCTCTCGATAGAGCTTATGATACCGCGTCAAGATTGGAGAGACAGTCGGAATTGGCGAAGAGACAGCCCACATTAGAATCTGACAGACCGCCGGCCTTTATAACAAAATATTCTAATGCAATCCCAAACATAAACAACATCCTAAGAAAATACCACCCAATATTATCAAGTAACGAGCGTCTGCGAAAAGTGTTCCCGGATGTACCCAGGGTTACCTATCGCCGAAACAAGAACTTTAAAGACATGTTAGTGCACGAAAAAGTCAGCCAGCAGCATTCCCCCGTAATAAAAGCATGTTGTCGCCCTAGGTGCAAAACCTGCAGGCACCTTCAAAGTGACATTAAAATTAAAAGCACCGCAAATAGTTTTACACATGAAGTCAAATCTAGATTCCCTTGCACAAGTTCCGATGATTTATATGCTTGAATGTTCCTTCTGTAAGAAACAATATATCGGTGAAACAGGACAATCAATGAACGCCAGATTAAACGGACATCGCGCGGACACAGCTAAAAAGCTTCCCAAAGCCGTCGCCGAGCATTTCAACCAACCAGGTCATAACTTTGATGAACTTAAACTCTACAACTTACAGTCAAATTTCCGTTCTGAACGAGAAAGAAAATACAGAGAATCATACCTTATCCATAAGTTCAACACATTGCAACCAATAGGCATAAACGTTTCACAGGCAGCTTTAGAATCTATTCGCTATGCTAAAGCTCAAGCTATAGGCAACGACACTTAGTTTGATTTCTGGGCGTATCCCCCCCCCTTTTTCTTTCCCCCTTTCATTCCTTTCTTTTTTTTTTTTTTGTCAGCCGGCGTGTGAGACGCCCTTGACACGCCGGCTAACGCGCGTGTGTTGACAGACTGAGGGGGGGGGGGGTCCTGGCTTTGACCTTGTACACAGCGTTCCTTTACTCTCAATTCGACACGCTAACACATTTTCCCTCGTTTCCGCGTCCTCCCGCCTCACACTCCTCCCTTTTGGAAGAGCCCCACCTATATATACTGTGGCGAGGAAAGCATATGGTCGCCTTGAAGAAGACAAGCCCACTTGTCGAAACGTTGGCTCCTCCATTCACCTTGTTCACGTTTTGCTCATCGTCTAGCACCATCTGGTGCGTTACAGGTCTGACTACCGCCTTGGTTAGACGCTCCGCAGCTGCTGGGGACTGAAGGCAATGGGTTAATTGTAGGAATCATGAAGGGGGTAGTGACCGAATACTGCACCAGGGAGGCCAATTCCGTTTCTGGTGAGGGAGTGTCTTTGTTGAAGCTCAGTGGATCTTCCTGATTGGATTAGTACAGGCCCACTGGTTCTCGGCGTTTTAGCCGGTGTCAGGTGCCACTCGAAGCCTGGAGATGTTTGAGTACTGGAGGTGGTGAATTCAAGATTGCCACACTGAGGTTTAAAGAAAAAAAATCGAGGATTCGAACTTCTGACTAAAACGTCCGAGCTACAAGTTAGCTCGAATAGGTAATCAGATTAGATAATCCTGCAGGCTGTGAGGCTGTCTGATGGTGGAGAATTTCAGCCCAGAGGATCTTACATGCCTAAAGAATTCCTTGATTTATCCGCGAAAGGTGATAACGCTACTCGCGTCTAAAAATATTAATAATAATAACGTGCACGATGCACTCGCTTCGACCACAACAAGGGGACATCTAAGTGGGCACACCTCGGCAGCGCGCTTCGAAAGTCACTGCAGCCCCTTTCGTAAATATTACATGCCAGAATATTTCTCGATTTATTCGCGAAAGATGTTTCGATGATCACAATGAGTAACACAATATAGGATGACTTATAAAGGGTTCTGACCATACCCAGGAATTCTGGACATGCGTTTAGTTTCTTTTTTCGCCACCATGTGGCGTATCAACCTTAAAGATTTGAAATTCGCACCGTGACGTATGCCATGACGCACAACTGAAGAAAACACAATAAAAAGAAGCACACCCTGAGCCTGTTGCTTCCCCTCGGCACTTGGAAACGAGCGCGCTTATGTATCAGCGTTATCTTGAAGACAACCTGCTACTTGCTCGACTTGCAATGAATCGACGATTTTGCTAGACGCCTTGCCAGACAGCTCGTTGGCATTCCGGGTGAGATGTCTGGCCGAGATAACAGCTCCCGCAAAGCTTGCGTTGGGTTCCCTTTATTCGTTGTTTTTTTCTGTTTATTTGTGCACAACTGCAGCCGCGGCCTTCGGTATAGTCAGCGTTATTTTTCTTGTGTTTTCTAATAACCAGCGTGATTTAATAGGAGGAAGCTTTAGCTCGGGCCCTTCTTCGATGCCGGCTGATCAAATACATGTAAAACGCATAAATGATTCTAGGAGAAAATCGTTCAACCGATATGAATGAGAATTGTTGCATTCAAGAGAGAGCGTTAGATCACAGTGATCGCTGCAATAATAATCTTGATCTAGGCCATGGCATTACTGAAAAGAATTATCAGAAATCAGCAAATTTGAAAAAGAAGTACGAAGTTTACAAATCCGTTAGTTAGGATGAAAAATGATATCGCATCCCTCTAAACTGCATCCCTTGGAGCATCTCAATCGGACAAATTCGTTGTATGAATTTATAACTTATGTGAAGTTACAATGCCTGTTAAGATTTTGCGAATACTATATTCAGGAGTTAGTGGTGTATTTCAGGGTGGCATATGACATATAATTTTTGTCTGCATTAAATGAAATATTAGGAGCAGCTTAGAGAATTCCGCTATCGTTTTTATTTGCTGAGGTACAGAGTCGTATACTTTGAGAATTGGTTCTGGAGATTTCGAATTTTGTTACAGTTTAGAAAAGTGGAAGCTAAATAAAAATTGGCTTTCTGAAATCTAATTTTAACTGTTTATTTTAAGTTCAACGTAACTCATGAATTGCGGTGCAGTGGTTGTAAGAAGAAAGGATTGATGATTTCCCAGGTAGGAGCTAAAGCTTCCCGTTAAGTTAGGTTTAGACTAATACTTTTGCTGAGAGAAGTAGCAAGATGGGTAGCGCATATACATTATGGCGGCCGCAGTTCGATGGGGGCGAAATGCTAAGACACACGTGTACTTAGATTTAGGTGTACGTTAAAGATGCCCAGGTGGTCAAAATTTTCCAGATTCCCCAACTACGCCATGCCTCATAATCAGATCATGGTCTTGTCACGTAAAACCCCATATTTTTTATTTACAGAATGTACAGTAATTTACAGTAATTGACAAAGCCAAGCCTACATCAGGCTAGTCATTAAAGCGTTCACTTCTTCAGACCTAAGCTCGTGCTCATCTTCCTCAGCTTTGTGCAGAGCTGCGCAACATATTTCCACTTGGCGTGGAAGTGCCGTCCCGCTGCTTTTTAGGCAGAAAAGGACTGGTAGCGTTTTAGGCGGCTGACCTGAGCGACGTCATGGGAAGTCTGGATAGAGCGAGTAGTAGGTGTGACCGGAGTCATATCGTAGGTTACGTAGGCTACCTGACAGAGGAGCCGGTAAGCGCCGGAGTAGCGAGATATCAGTTTTTCCTAGAGGCCGAAACGGCGGGTGGGAGATCGAAGAGGGACAAGATCCCCGAGAATATAATCGGCGTCCCGGTGACTACTGTCACAAATGCTTTTACTCTTTTTCTGAGAAGCACAAAGGTGACGGTCAGCAACTTGGCGTGTTTCTTGGGCTCGAGCAATGACATCGCTTGTATGCTGAGACACGGACTCTTGAGCGGTAGGCAGTATTGTATTAAAAAGCAATACTGAATCTCGGCCGCACAATAAATAAAATGGCGAGTAACGTGCAGTGTCGTGGCGTGATGAATTGTACGCTAATATGGCAAACGGGCGAGCAGTATCCCAGTCACGATGGTCATCAGAAACATATATGAAGAACATGTATGTTAATATTCGATGAAGCCGCTCCGTAAGACCATTGGTCTGCGGATGACATGCATTAGTAAATTTGTGCTTGGTAGAATAAGGACGGAGGAAGTCGCCCACATCTGGATGGATGGCTGGATGTTATGAGCATCCCCTTTGGGACGGGGCGGTGGGTTGCGCCACCAAGCTATTGCTGTTATACTGCCTAATGTCCTACCTAGGTTAAACAATAAAAAACACTATGGACTTCCACAGCCAAATTTTCTGATCCCCTATTGCGAACTGTGCTTTTGTACGTCTCCGTTTTTTGTCGTTTCCCTACTTTTCTTCCACCAATCCTCCCATCGCCTCTTACTAATGCCTATTGCGGACATGTTTACTTTTCCACTGCTCCCGCTTAACTCAAGGGCTTCAAGCAGGCCAGTGTTGATTAAATCGACTGCTGGGTAGACGTCTTCACATTCTAATAAACCATGCTCCATATTTTCCCTAGCTTTACCGCAGCAAGCACATGCTTCTTCTTCCTTCTTATATCAGGCTTTATAGTAACGTGTTCTAAGGCATCCCGATCTCGCTTCGAAAAGTAATGAGCTTCCGTTTGAGTTATCATAAATGGTTTCTTTCCTGATTTCGTTTTTTCCTCTTAAGTAGTTACTCATGGCAGGTTTCTTTTCCATTGCCGCCACCCATGAGATTATTTCAGCCTCTCTGACTTTCAGCTTGACCCTCTTTGTTGCTGTGTTACCCACCCTACAGGCCGCATACTTGCTGGTAAGTTTTAGTTATTGTCCTCCACTGCGAATCAATGTTTTTCCTGTACAGATATCGCAACACTCCCCCAGCCCATTTACTTTCTTCCATATTCCTCAGCCGTGCTTCATACTCAATTTTACTGCGAGCTTCCCTCACTTCAAAACTAGTCCAGCCCATATCACCCTGCACAGCTTCATTTGTAGTCTTCCTGCAAGCACCCAATGCGAGTCGACCCACTGACCTTTGGTTCCCATCGAGTCCTGATTGTACCCCTGATCTAGAGCAAACAACCACCTTTCCAAAAGTAAGTCCTGGAACCATTACCCTTTCCATATACCTCGGAGGACCTCGTCCTCCGAGGTAAAGAGAAAGGAGTGACCCCTGTCGGTAAGAAGTTGACGAGGAGCGCCTGGGCGAACAATGACGTTGTGCATTACAACAGTAAGTGGGCTACGCCAGTTGGAAGTTTACCCGCCGTGGTTGCTCAGTGGCTATGGTGTTGGGCTGTTGAGCACGAGCTAGCAGCAACGAATCCCGGCCACGGCGGCCGTATTTCGACGGGGGCGAAATGCGAAAACACCCGTGTACTTAGAGTTAGGTGCACGTTAAAGAACGCCAGGTGGTCGAAATTTCCGGAGTCCTCCACTACGGCGTGCCTCATAATCAGAAAGTGGTTTTGGCACGTTAAACCCTATAATTGGATTACGTCAGTTGGAAGGGCTCTGGTGAACGCGAACCAAGTTGTATAATGTGTTGCGACGCAATACACTTGTTGCATCAGTCAGATCTGGGGAAAGGCACCAAGAGATCTACACCAACGCGATAGAAGGGTTCGGTAGGAACGCCAAGAGGTAGGAGTAAACCAACAGTGAGATCAGATGGTTTCTTCCGGCGTTGACATAACTCACAAGAAGTGACGTAGCGGCGGCCAGATCGGTGCATACCAGGCCAAAAGAATCGTCGCCGGACACGGTCGTACGTACTGATTCCCCGAAGTGACCAAAAGTTGTTAGATCGTGCAGCTTGGACAGAATAGCAGTGCGAACATGCTGCGTAATAACCAGCCCCATCTAATTCACTGGGGTACATGCTACGCGGATATAAAACGCCGTCCTTGAGTAGGAGCATACCAAGAGAAAGGACACATGACCTAGATGTGAACTTTTCCATGATACCACGTATGCTTGGATCTCGGCGCTGTTCGGTAGCAAGGTCAGCTAAGCAGATAGAGAAAATACACAGCAGGAGCATAGGTCGCAGGAACATCGTCTGGGTGGCAGTACAAGCAGTCGGCATCTTGGTATAAACGATCGGACTTGTAAGCAACTGTGTACGTGTATTCCTATAGGCGTAGCGCCCAGTGACCTAGCGATCGGTAGGGTCTTTGAGGGACGAAAGCCAGCAGAGCGCATGGTGGTCTGTGGTGAATTTAAAGGGCCGACCACATAGGTAAGGGCGCGATTTCGCTACTGCCTAGAGAACAGCAAGGCACTCACGTTCAGTAATGAAATAATTCCGCTCAGCTGGAGAAAGCAGACGGCTGGCGTAGGCAATGACGCGGTTGTGGCGTCGTTGACGTTGGTAAAAAATGGCGCCGATTCCATGACCACTGGCATCAGTGCTGACTTCTCTTGAAGCAGTCTGGTCGAAGTGCGCAAGAAGAAATCGAGATGTAAGGAGAGAGATAAGCTTCGAGAAGGCAGTTGCTCGTTCAGGTCCCCCAAAATATGAAGCATCTGCCCTCAGAAGAGCAGAGGACGAGTGACCTCCGAAAAATTGTGCATGAAGCGGCGGAAGTACGACAACAGGCCCACGAAGCTCCGGACATATTTAGCACATGTTGGCACGGGAAACTTCTGTACTGCATGAGCTTTTCCCGGGTCTGGGCGCACACCAGATGAATGAACAATATGACCGAGGATAGTAATTTAGTGCCGTCCGAAGTGACACTTAGGCGAATTAAGTTGAAGGCCAGCATTGGGGAAAAGCAAAAATAACGAGCGAGAGGCACTCCGGGTGCGTGGCAAATGTAGGAGCAAAAACGACGGCGTCATCTAAGTAACAAATACAGATGAACCAGTTAAGGTTATGAAGGAGTGTGTCCATCATGCATTCAAAAGTAGATGGAACATTACATAAGCCGAATGATCTAAATTTGAACTTGTATAGGCCATCGGGTGTTATAAAGGCGGTTTTCTCTCGGTCCATGTCGTCGACACAGTCTTCCAGTAAGCGGAACCAAGGTCGATGGAAGAAAAGTACTTCCCTCCATGAAGGCAGTCGAGAGCGTGATCAACGCGTGATAGGGGATAAACGTCTTTATTGGTGATCTTGTTGAGGTGCCGGTAATCGACACAGAAACACCAGCTCGCGTCCTTTTTATCTAGAACAGGGACGCCCAAGGACTGGATGATGGTTCAACGATTCATCGAGAGAGAATCTTCTCGACCTCCGTTTGAATGACTTGTCGTTCGTGCAAGGACCGACGGTATAGTCGCCTGTGAATAGGGTATGCGTCACCCATTTCAGTATGGTGGGTCGTGAAAGAGGTCTGGCCGAAAGGGCGGCCCAAGTCAGAAATGTCGCTGAACGCGGAGAGCAGCTGGTTGGCGTGGTGAGGCTGAAGTTCGGGAGCAATAACGTTTGTGAGCTGAGGAAGAACAGCCTGCAAAGAAGAGTCAACGGGAGACGACGTAATATAAGCAGCCGAGGCTGAAAATAGGCAAACTTGGGAGGAAGACAGCGTACCTAAGGCTATGCCTTGTGGTAGGATGTGGTCACCGATTCCTAAGTTGACGAGCTGAAGGCTGGTAGAGTTGTTGGTGATACTGACGACGGTTTGCTGAAGAGCAACGTGATGAACAAGGAGGACTTCCGCGAGAGGAGACACAACACAGTCACCATAAGGCACAGGTGTAGATGTATAATGCAGGACCCTCGTCATGGCTTGTGGGGCTACTCGATAGTGCTCAGCGAAGCAGGGCCTGCTGGGAACTTCCTCAGGAGCGTCACGACAGGTAGGTAGGCGGAGCTAAACTATTCTAAGCCAAGTAAAAAATGGCGACTTCCTACACTAACTACACTCCTGTAGTCAGTATAGATAAAATCATAGCCCTATTGACTTCATGAAGCACGAAATTTAAACCGTAAGGTGGCTGATTAGAGCTGGCGTTGGAACTGTAATTGCAGAGCAAGTGTGATTCACCCTGCGCGCAGTAGCTTCTTGAGGGGCAGCAAGGAGGGAGAGGGAACGCAGATGGGTGTGCACGTCTTGAGTGTGCATGCGCGTGTACTTGAGTTTGTGTGTTCGCCCGCGCTTGTGTCTCCGTATTTGAATCTGCGTGCGAACGAGCGCGTTTATGCGTCTGCATACGCGCATTTGTGCATGCGTTCATTTCAGTGTACGTGCGTGCGTGCGCACATTTTTCTGTGTGTGTACCTGCGTGGGCGCGTGTAAATGTGCGTGGAGGTGAAGATGCCAGTTATCTTTACGTCTGTGTGCTTGAGAGAGAGAGAGAGAGAGGGAGTGTGGCGAAAACATGTTCGTGTGTATAAGTGTGTGTGAGAAGCTAGCATTTCCTTACTTGTACCTATTCTCGCATGCAAATGAAATATCGACGTTAAAATTATGTGCTTTTTACGTGTCAAGCTCACAATCTGATTATAAGGCTCATCGTAATGGGAGACTGCGGAATAATTTCGACTCTTTAACTTGCACCTAAATCTAAGTACACGGGTGTTTTCGCATTCCGTCCCCATCGAAATGCTGCCGCCGCGGCCGGCATTTGATCCCGCGACCTCGTGCTTAGCAGCCCAACACCACAGACTTAGTACTAAGCAAGCACGGCGCGGATATAGAGTTTACTTGAATCTTATTTATATTCACAGAGACAAGAACGAATGACACTGCCTTTATACCATTATCACTTTCTGAAAGTGAAACCGACGCAAAAAGAAAAAAAAATACATTAGGAGCCATTCCACTCTGTGAAGATGGATGACCAGCTAAGCTGTAGCACATCAGACAGGACTAGACAAGGGGTCAGGTATTTATTTTCACCATTTGGTAATGGTAGTGACGACAGCCTTGTGATTACTGTGATATATACGGGTTGGCCCGGTTACAACCTTAGTGCGTGGTCATCAACTTCTTAATACCACAGTTGGGTGTGCCTGAATATATATAGAAAGTGGATATCATAATTCCGTCTTTAGTTTGTACAGCACACACAGCCTCACAGTCTGTGCCCCTCTCCTCTTACGAGTTAAGGTTGTATGGTAGCACACATACCTTTCCTCCTCTGCATATATGGCAGTGCCTTCTGCGCGTGAGGCCATGTACGATTCCAGCATACCCATCGACGGGAAACAATGCATCTTCATTATTATTATTATTATTATTATTATTATTATTATTATTATTATTATTGGCGGAGCACTCGAAGCCTGCTTCCCCTCCACCGCATGACAGTCCGATACTCCGCAACCTCCGGGATCGGTCGGCATTTTTGCTCCCTGACGCGACAAATGCATTTCGGGCCAGAGGTACACAGCTTCGCTGTGAAAGCGCCTGTGCAGTCAGTATTGCCGCCCTCTGTATTTTGTCTCGACGGCACGATCACAATCGGCACGGTTCCGCGAGGAGTTGCTAGCGGTTCTCGTTCGTTATCTCCCTTGCCTCTTGACGGCGATGACGCGCTAAATCTGCACCATGATTGCGTCGTGCATCCCTCCTTCGACCAAGCAAGTTTTCGGCGGTACACGCTTTTGTATTGACATTAAAGCTTTAAACTGCTTGATTTCGAAAAAAAAACGAATGTACATCGAAAGCGGACTGGCCGCAAGGAATGTACAGTACTCACGGAGCGATGCCATTGATCACATTATCACAAAAGACTGGGCTCGGTCAGGTCGCCCTTATAAACGTTCTTTTTCAGCATCAGTTATGCTTTCAAAGAGGTTACTTGAAAAAACATTTGTGCAATACAGAAGCATGTTTAATAATTATTCGCTCAGCTATGTAATCTCGAGGACTGGCTCCAAGCTAATCATGTCCGTTAGCTGCCTAAGATCAATTATTGATAATTTAATGATCGTACTGTTGGAATCTCAGTGCTGACACCCGTTATTGCAATCGCACCGCTGGCACGAGTTGTTGCAAATGGGTCGCAAGCCCCAAGAGTAGCGTTGGCCTGGCGGCCTGGGGCACAACTGGAAGCATCTGAAGGTCCGAGCAAAGCATGAGTCGACTGCTAACAGAACAACTTGTTTATTCTAGCATCGCAAAAGAGCGGGCGGTCAGGTCGACCGAAGTGGAGAGACGGGAGAGCACGTAACTCAACTGAAGAAATCGGAGCCTCCCTCTTGGCGTCCGGGGGGCAGCTGCTTTTATACTCTCGCAGTTGAGGGCAAGAAGGAACGTCTCGTCAGAGGCGCACGTGACGCGGGGCACGGACATGCTGAGAGGCACGTTGAGACGAGTAGGTGACGCACCCGCCGGGCCGGCGCCGTCAGACCTCCTCGCTTCACAGTTGGGGGAGCTCCTCTCCCCGGCTGCTGCGCTTTGACAAGCGTGGGCACCAACATGCACACACACACACACACGCACACACGAAGACACGTGGCATTGGAATATGCCTGGACGCGCTTGGCGGGGAGGCGTAGCGGCGGCGCCGAACGGGCCAAAATGTCCGCCGCTTTGAACGAAGCCCCGGCGTCCGCTGCATCCGCGCCGGCTATACCGCGCGTCGTAAGCGAAACGTAACAGTACCTTCGTTTATTACGCAAACAACTAATCAACTTACTCCGTATGTAGAGGCTAGCAATTTAAACACTCGAATGATAACAATAATGCCAGCAAGATTTATATTGCTCTATTAAAGTTTGGCGCCGTTAAAAAATAACTGCCTGGATATTCACGGTGCAGTAGGCTTCTTAAAAAGCAGGTGCAATTGCTTCGACGGTTTTTCTTGGCGCAGTTCAAGTTCATTAACTTAAGTACGTGTACCCAACAGTGCACTTCTGTTTTTACGACGGACTCTTCTACGTTATACAATGAGCACTTCAGCGCTACGGTATATCACACAAGGTGTGCGAGAACATTGTTCGCGCTCCCGATTACTGTATATGTGTTGGTGGCATCAGGGTCGGTTTCCTGGCGTCATTAAGAATAAAAACAGCTGCCGGGCGGAAAGCAATGGATATTTTTTTAGTACATTGTATCAAATAGAGTAGCGCGCACGTGTGTGTTAGAACAAGAAGTACTGAAGTATTGGGGTGAGTTCCTTGCGGAATATAGTTTAACTGTCTATTGTTAACACACAAAGAAAAGAAATACCGGACTTTTTTTTAGAATTAATGTTTATATACGTGTGCAGTCAAGGGAAACATGAGTTCCGACCTAGTGCCCGAGGTGGAAGCAGCCCCAAACCGCACGGCTACATTGGCACACGGTTTAGTAAGGCGAAGGGCTCAAGTGGCTCGTAGCAATGGCTCACCCCCCCCCCCCCCCCCCCCCAATAAGCGGTGTCTAGTCCAGTGATACAAAGTAGAAGAGTGATACAAGAAAAGTAGAGGAATGGTACAAAAATACCAGCAGTAATGGCTCCTACCCGAAAAAAGAAGAACGACATAATCAGGAATGGCTCATACCCTCGTAAGCAAGCAAAGATGCAGTGGCTGAATATGAATGAAGAAACCAAAGCAAAAAAGAACGAAGGAAAGAAAGAAGGAACAAAAGAATGAAAGAGAAAACAAAGAAAGAAACGAAGAAAGAAAGACAGAGGGAAAGTAAAAAGGAATCATGAGTCATTCCACTCCGTGAAGGTGGTTGACCAGCGAAGCTGTTTAGCACATAACTCGGAGGTGACACATAATTTTGAATAAAAGGTACAAACTCATTTATTGTCTTGAGGGTCGTCATTATTTCACTCGCAACTGCAATCACATTCTTCGAGAATGTCAAATCGGTTCACGTACGCCGCTAGATGGACGGTTGGGCCGGATCAGTGTGGCATCGCAAGGGATATCTCTGCAACAAGGAACGCGTAAACCGCTCCCTTTTCGGTACCCACACATACACATTGACATCACCGACAACGACAACAGAGGTAGTGTCATCGCAGCTAATTCACGCAAAGTGAGTAGCCATGAAACTTACGGGACTATGACTCATTGCATCTTTTGCTTGCTTACTGGGGTATGAACCATTGATGATGACATTTTTCGACATGCTGTTTTACATGTTGTATGCGTGATTAGAAAGACTTTAAACACTGTTCGCTTGACTTTACTGAGGGCTTGTAGCCTCTGTCTTACGGGGCTATGAGGCATTGCATTTTTTGTTTGATTGGGAGTTTTCGTGTCGCTATACAATTTTCTCATTGATACTTTTCACCGAATTATAATATTACAGAAGTTGATTAATTAATTAGGGCTAGTTATTCATTTAGCGGAATAAAAAGATTAATCTGAGTATCTCCAAGCGATGTCAAACAGCATTACCTTGAGTCTGTACAGCTACGTTGTATTTGCATATCTTTAATGTTTGGCTCAAGTTACGTGGGACACCCTGTATATACGCATAGGTATATACATTGTTTGACTATGAGTATGACTTGCTGTTGAATTGACACCATGTAATTATTCGTCATTTCATTAAAGATCATGAGTCCCGATTTCTCAGTGCTAAACTAAAGGTCTAGGTTTGTCGCTGCCTTGCCACAAATATTCGCAAGTGTCTAAATCACATGCGTTGTCCGCTAGCGGCAGAATGTCGCCATCACACATCGGTCCGGGGACCCTCTGTTGCGCGATTTGTCGATTACTCATGTAAGGCAAGTCAAACACTAATTCACTGTCTTGCAGTCGCCCCCCCCCCCCCCCGACGACAGTGCCACTTTTAGAAAGTGCCACATGCTTAGAGAGGCCGGTTTTCACGCCTCCCAGTTCTAGCCATCCTCAAGCAATGACCTTAGCGTTGCGCCGCTAAGGCCGAGGGTGTGGGTTGGAATGCGAGCCGAGGCGGCCGCATTTCCACGGCGACGAAATGCAAGAACTGTAGCGTACCGTGCATTGTATGGAAGTTGCAAGAACACCCAGGTAGTCAAAATTAATCGGGTGTCTGCCACTACGACGTGCCTGATAATTAAATAGTCGTTTTTGCTCGTAAAACCGAAGGATTTATTATAATGCACCTTAAACAATAAATCTATTCGCAGCAAAGCATTCATCCTAAAATTCCGATATTTTCCGTCCCAACCCATATCTAATCGGGTCCGCACTGCCCCATCTTTACGAATTACGGAAAAAACATTATCCAACGCTTTCCCCCGGACAGTTGTTATTAAGGTAAATAGCATTATTTGCCTTTATTCAGCCGTTTCGAACCTATCTATCTATCTATCTATCTATCTATCTATCTATCTATCTATCTATCTATCTATCTATCTATCTATCTATCTATCTATCTATCTATCTATCTATCTATCTATCTATCTATCTATCTATCTATCTATCTATCTATATCTGTCTGTCTGTCTGTCTGTCTGTCTGTCTGTCTGTCTGTCTGTCTGTCTGTCTGTCTGTCTGTCTGTCTGTCATCTTACGCCGACCCAGTGGCGGAAGTAGTCTACCTACTTGGGCCCCTAGGTATGTGCCCCTTTCATTCCTGATGACGCCAGGAAACCAAGCCTGATGCCAGCAACGCTCAGAAAACTATTAGAGAGAGCAAATAATGCTCCCGCACACCTTTTTTGGTGTACCATGGCGCTGAGGCGTTTCTTGTTTAATGTAGGAGAATACATTGTAAAGACAGAGGTGCACGGTTGGGTGCATCTGTTCTAAGTTCAGCAACTTGAATTGCGTCAAGAAAACCTGTCCGAGTATTTGCACCTGCTTTATTAGGTGCCTACTGCACCATCAATATACAGGCGGTCTTCTTTAACAGCACCAAATATTAAGGAATAGATCAATGTAAATCTTCCTGACATTATTGTTATCATTCCAGTGTTCAGATGGTAACCTCCGGATACGGAGCAAGTTAAGCCGTTGTGTGCGCAATTTATGAATGTATGTTAATTATCATTTAAATAATTGTTTTTGGTGGCTAAAGCAAATTAGCAGTCTGGAGCCTGTCTTCGACATATTGTAGTTGAGCGAATATATGCTTATTAATCATGCTTCTGTAAGAGCTAAGAACAAATATTTTGTAATTAAGCGTTCTCTGAACGCCTAACTGACGCGGAGAAAGATCGCGGGTAACATCGACCTGACCGCTTCCAGCCTTTCGAGACATTGCGATGAATGGCACGGCTTCGTGAGCATGTTCCTTGCGGCCAGACGACTGTCGATATTTATTCACTTCGTTTTTCCGAAGGCAAGCCGTTTAAAGTTGAAATGTCAATGTAGCAACGAACGTGCGCTGCGAAAGCGTGCTTGGTTACAGAAACGATGCACGATTGAATGATAGTGCAGATTTAGCGTGTCATTGCCCTCAGGACATTGCGCTGTCAGCGACGGAAGCAAGATAACGAAGTTGAACTGATTGCCAGCTTCTTACAGGGCTGTGCCAGCGAAAGGCGGCAATACTGACGTCACAGGCGCATTTTTTTGTCGGTTTCGCTTTAAGAAAGAGATAATGCTACATATGCAGTGTCATTCGTTCTTGTCTCGAGGATTTAAACAGGGGTTTTAATGCTCTCCACACCGCGTTTGCTTCCAAGAGTAGGTGTAAGCAGGAAAATGTTCACTCACACCAGAAAACACACAAACACCCTCGCACGCAAACATACGCACTCTCTCTCCCTCGCACGAGCACACACTCTCTTCCTCACAAGCACTCACACGCTCTCTCCATCGCATGCACATATATCCATGCGCACACAAGCACGCACACTTTTGTCCGCAGGCATGCATGCTGAAACACGAACACGCACGGTCGCACACGGGCACATTCACACGCCGCCATGGCATGCAAGCACGCAAGCGCACGTACACATGCACTAACACGCAGATGCAGGCATGCACACACACCGCGAACGCTCACACACGCATACACGCACTCGTGTGCAAGCATATGCAAATACGGAGGCACTAGCACGCGCACACACTCTCCCCTCGCACGCACACACACGCACAGTCTCTCTCTCCCTCGTGCATACACACACACTTTCTGTCTCCCCCGCACACAAGCGCACTCTCCCTCACACGCCCGTACTCTCTCTCCATCCGTCACACACACACACACACACACACACACACACACATCCGTGCGCACACAAACACGCACACATTTGTTCGCAATCGTGCATGCTGAAATTCGAAAACACGTTGGCACGCTTACACGTTCACACGCGGCCACGCATGCACTGCAAGCGCGCGCACATGCGCACGCACACACGCCGCGAACGCTCACACACGCATACACGCACTCGCGTGCATGCAAACGCAAATACGGAGACACACGCCCGCATAATCATACACAGAGCGCACACGCGCATACAACCTTACCCAGGCGCGCTCAAGACATGCACACGCATAACCACTCTGTACCATCTCGGCTGCTTCTCAAAAACTGCGCGGGCTAACAGGCTGCATAACACTTCCTCTACCATTACCTTGGCCACGGCGACCGAATTTCGATGGGGGTGAAATGCGAAAACACCCGTGTACTTAGATTTAGGTAGACGTTAAAGAACCCCAGGTGGTCCAAATCTCCGGAGTCGCCCACTACGGCGTGCCTCATAGTTTTGGAATGTAAAACCCCATAATTGAATTACCATTACCTTCTCAATGCCAACTGTAATAAACCGCTTTATGGTTTAAATTTGGCGCTTCTTCAAGTCATTGTGCCCTCTCGCGGGAGCGTGCAGAACGATTTCCTCCTGTAGTGGGACTTTACCGCCCCTGTCTGACCTGTTTTAACTGCTTTAACGCACCACCAATATTCTGACTAAGTGCCAAAATACAGATGTTGTTAGAAGGGGCTACCCTCTTGTTGTAGTCAGTTGAAACTTTTTGACCCTCAACCGATATTCTGAAATATAATTTTGAAAAAAAAAGTTCCCATTGACTTTCACTTGTGCGTTGCTGTGAAGTTCCGAAGGAGAATGTCTAGAATTCCTGGACATGCTCGTAGTTCCGGAATCCAACGTACGCAGGCGGCCGTGAACTCGGCTAGGAAAACGAGGTGTTTCGATGACATATACCTGACAGCACTTAAGACGAGAAGGGGGCATAAAAATGGTGGAACTGGTCGCTTCTCTCAGTCGAAAGGTGACGAGACACGGGGTAATTCCATCTTGTGCTGCGTCGAAGGCCGAGCAAGAGGAGCTTGAAACGTTCCAGAGTTCCAACAACTAATAAATCAAGGGTGTTCCTGTTGATGCTGAGCCAATAACTATAATTACGAAGACTGGCAAACTTGCTGTAAAGGAAGTACAAGATTCTGTTATTGATGCATGCCATAAAGTACCGACAGGGAAACATAACGAACAAAAGTTAATTGTTCGATTTGTGCGCCGGATCAAGACGAACGGTTTTATTTTTGAATCAGGAAAAAGAAATGAATACCAAAATGCTTGGCTTTGATGAAAATTGTGCAATATTCATAAGTGAGCACTTGACAAGACTAGGTAAGCAGTTACTAAGTGCTTCAAAACACGAGGAACAATGAGATTGGTTGGAAATATGTCTGGACCAGTGGAGGGAAAGTAATGGCGAGGTGCAAATAAACGTCTCCTATTCTGCATATTTTAGCATTGAAGGCAGCAGCGAGATGGTAACCTAATATTTTCTTTTATTTCGTGGGAAGAACTCATTATGGATTTGGGTCCATATATGGCTTTAGTCAATAAATGTTTACATCATAATTACGTTTCATATGGAAATATATCTGCCGGTTTACAAAAAAAGCATATTTTCATCTTTCATTTAAACGTCCGAAGCATAAGAAATAGGCAAGATAAAATTGAAGAATTGCTCTAACCGACCAAAACTAGTCCCAATGTGCTTCTTTTTACTCAGACATAGTTATCTGAAGAGGAATACCCCATACGGCTCGAGAACTACACGCATCACAATGCGTGGTCAACGCAGCAGGTTGCCTGCACGCTTCTTCTCGTTTGCACAGCGCCTGGGCTTCTTCGCTGGTCGTGCCGTTCGTCTCCGGGGCATGGCGCGCTGTGCACCGGCCGAACACGTTGTCGTTGCCGGCAGTGGTTCAGCCCTATCGTCCAGGCGTACGATTGGCTTGAATTTCTGGCGCACGTTCTTCCGCTGATTCTGCGCACTCCCGTGGATGCTCCTAGCGTGGCTACTCCGAAAGGTGACGCCATCAGATCGGTGACGTCAAGCTTCATCAGTATAAAAGCTCCGTCGTTCCAGCGCCCCGGCTGTATGCAATGCAGCAGCATGTTGCCTAAACGCTTCTTCTTGTTTGCACAGGTGCGTTACTTAGACAACTCGTACTGTATCCGATCCGATAATAGATTCTTGCTGCTGCTGTGTTGCCCACAAAATTGTCTGCATAGTAGACTGACGACTGTAAATAGTGCTGTGACAGCTTTGTTACAGATCAGAATGAGTCTTTTGGCATGTGGCGGTGTTGAGTCAAACTCTGGCCCAACGGAAAAGGAAATGTCGCAATTTTTATCTGGCCAAAGTAGCATGACTGCCTCTATCAATAATGTACGGACTAAACAGAGCAGAATTGAAACAGATATTGCTGATTTCAAAGGGCGTATGCTCAGCTTAGAAGCTCAACTGAGTACTTTACGTTTATGTTAATAAACTATAAACTGATGTTAATAATGTCAAGAAAACGTAACTGATTTGGAATATAACGTCTCCAGTTTGCTATGTAAAGTCGATGAACTAGAAAACAGAGGTAGAAGAAACAGTTTGATCGTGCATGACCTAAATGAACAAGACGGGGAAGCAAACGCCAGCCTCTTGAATGTGATAAAAAAGGTGTTTTCAAGTAAAGGCTTGGACTTACTATTAATAACGTGGAAAGATGTCACAGGCCAGGAAAGAAAAAAGAAAAAGCACGCCCCTTGATCTTAAGGTTCATGGGCTATCGCGATAGAATTTCAGTGCTGAAAAAGTGCAAGAAGCTTGAAGGGATAACGCTTTCTATAACAGAGGACTTTTCTTTGAAAGTTTGGGAGATAAGAAAAAAATTACGGCAAACCTCAAAAGAAGAACGTGATCAAAGCTCCAAAGTTAAACTAGTTTTTGATAAATGCAGTATAGATGGTGAAATGTTTGTGTGGCATGTGAAAAAGGACAAACACTGTAAGCTAAAAAGAAGGAGCAAATGACATGCTAACCGTTGCCAATCACCACTCACCATCTTAAACCTTAACTGCCGCAGCGTTGTCAGCAAAGTACAACAGCTTGAAGGCATCTTTTACTCTCTTGGCCTCGATATTGCTGTATTAACGGAAGCCTGGTTATATGAAGATATATACAATGAAGAATCTGTTTCGATAAACTACAGAATAATGCGCAAAGACCGCGATAGAAGAGGAGGGGCGTAGCCATTCGTTTTATGCATTCCCTTCAAATTTTAGGAATGCCGGACACCTCGGGAGTAGAAAGCCTTTTCTGTAACTTTTGTATTAAAAATGTCAAATACATTCTTGGTGCCGTATAAAGGCCTCCCCTAACTCGCCTGTTGGGAACTTGGAATGCTTAAAGGGACACTAAAGTGAAAAAGGATTTTTCTGCATCAGTAAATTACGTTCTACAACACCAAAAAGCTGTTGTACTTTGCGTTGTCAGCAAAGTACAACAGCTTGAAGGCATCTTTTACTCTCTTGGCCTCGATATTGCTGTATTAACGGAAGCCTGGTTATATGAAGATATATACAATGAAGAATCTGTTTCGATAAACTACAGAATAATGCGCAAAGACCGCGATAGAAGAGGAGGGGCGTAGCCATTCGTTTTATGCATTCCCTTCAAATTTTAGGAATGCCGGACACCTCGGGAGTAGAAAGCCTTTTCTGTAACTTTTGTATTAAAAATGTCAAATACATTCTTGGTGCCGTATAAAGGCCTCCCCTAACTCGCCTGTTGGGAACTTGGAATGCTTAAAGGGACACTAAAGTGAAAAAGGATTTTTCTGCATCAGTAAATTACGTTCTACAACACCAAAAACACCACTCTTACAAAGATAAGACGTTTGGTAAGCCAGAAAAAGCGCAAGGACGAAATACGGGTGGCGACACCTACTTGAGTTGCCGCACCTGGGGGCTGTAAGCATTGGGAGGTCAATCCCACCGCTCATAACCAGTTGTCAAGAATGGAGTCGGGCATGAATTAGATGGTAGCTGGCCCATGCCGTCGTCCAACTTATCCACGCTGAGGACGTTGTTGAAGGGAAGGACTGCTTCTCATCGAGAACGAGGAATGTATGTTTATTTACAGTATCTACATAAGGACGTTGTAGTTCATCAGTCTAGCATGACTGCGCGAGAAAGTACACTGAGCAGCCGCACAACAGCGGTTTATAAACAGTTGGTCCTCCCTCGACCCCAAGGTGAGGGAAACGTTCGACCAGGCACCGTAGACGAGCAGCCTCTTTGCGCGAGGGCTTACACACACACACACTTCCGCACAGGTTCACAGTCCCCAACTGAGGTCAGACGGTCTTCGCAGAACTCGGGGCTGACACCAGGAACGGTGCGTGGGAAGGGGCCTCGAACTACGATCCCTCGGGGACTCCCATGCTCACAGCAGACAGGGCTGGCGGTGGCGTGTTCCGTCACAAAGCCTGGGCCGTCCAACTCAACTCGGTAATCCCGCGACGCAGAGTGGCGGACGCTGCGCATTGTCCTTGGCACACAGAAGACTTAGTGCCGCTGTTTGGATTTCCAAGAAAAAGTGGACGCCGCTGTCGCACCTGGCTGGCAAAACTTGCACCTCAGCGGGCCGTTCTTAACAGCGCCTCCATGGCCCGGAAAATCTCGGCTGTCCAGCGCTGACAACCGCTGTGCAGGAGGGCAACGGCTGGTGGCCAGGGGGTGATGCCTTGGCTCGCAGCGACGACTTGTGTAATGATGTCACCGCCCCAAAACATCCAACAAGGACAGGCAACTGCAAAACGAACCTCACAACACGGCTCTGCGCCGAGATGACGTACCTTGGATCTCACTTTAGACCCGCTAGGCTTCAAAGAAAACATAAGTGGAGAAACAAAAAATGCTGCATTTCGCTATGCCAATTTTTTGAAGCAATTTTGTGCTGACAAATTCAGCAATCATAGAGGGAATCCTGCTAAATGAGAGGGGATCTTGGCTTAACAAAATTAGGAATAGTAACCCTAAAATTTAGGTGGGACCCTTAAACGCAGAATTCAAATTAGCGTGCTCAAACCATCCGCATTGCTATGCAACTTTCCCTTCTTATATCTAACGGAGAAGTTTTACTCTTGGAGAGTGAGACTGCATCGGAGCAAGCGGCCATATTTTGTGTGACATTTGATTGAGCCACGTCAGAGGACAGTGGTCGGTCTCGAAGATGAACATCGCTCCGAAACAAGTAACGCGACAACTTCTGGGCGGCCAAACTAGACAAGCGCATTCCTTCTCTGAAGCGATCTAGGCTTCCTCTCTTACGTTTAGATTACGGCTAGCATAGAGGATAGAATGTTCCTCGTTATCGTCACCGACCTGACTAAGTACCACGCCCATACCTCTGTCGCTTGCGTCGCATTGAACCATGAATTCCTTTGTGTAGTCTGGCGCGAAGTACAGGACGAGAAACCAATAGCGTTTTCAAACTTTGGGAAGCGTTCTCTTTGTCCTTATCCCAGTGTACGCTACTCGGTGCTCCCTTTCGGAGGGCGTCCGTTAATGGACTTGCCATTTGCGAGTAATTCGGAATGTACCGTTGATAGTACCCCTGAAGTCCCAAAAATGAACGGATGTCTGTTTTCGTGCGCAGCTGGGAAAAATCTCCAATCGTAGCTATTTTCAGCTCGGCCGGCCGTCTCGTGCCCTGGCCGACAACATGGCCCAGATAAGTAACCTGCGAACAACCAAAGCTGCACTTTCCCGCTTTCATTGTTAAACCGCCTTCCGTCAACCGTGAGAACACCTGTTTTGAGATGCGATACGTGTTGTTCCCAGCTGTCTCAAAAAATTGCTACATCATCAAGATATGGCAAGGCGAACTCCTACAAGTCCTTTAGGACAATGTCCATTAATGTAGAGAAGTTAACGGCACGTTCTTCAGCCCGAAGCTGAGTGCAAGAGGGCGAAAAGTGCCTACAGGTGAGATGAATGCGGCATAGCGGCTGGTACTTTCTGAAAGGGGAACTTGCCAGCACCCCCGCACGTGATCTATCGTTGAAATGTATTTAGCAGCGCTAACTCTTTCAATTCGTTCCTCAATGTTGGGTATCGGGTACAGCTGCTCCCTAGTGATGGCATTTAACTTCCTGCCGTCAACACACGAACGAGGGTCCTTGTTAGGGGTTTCTATCAGTATTAGCGGTGACGTGTAGTCACTCTCAGCGGGCTCAATAACTCCGAACTCTAGCATGCGCTGTATCTCTGCCTTGGAGACACCCTGTAAGGCTTTGATCTTACGGGTTCGGCTGATTTCAGCTCTATTTCATGCGTTATTAGTTCGGTTCTACCTGGCCGATCGCTGAATCTGCCGAGATATCCCCCTAACACCCCTTTTAGCTCATCTAGCTGCTCAGGTCTTAGAGCGTGCGAGCTTACCGAGTGTTTTACTACTTCTTCTAGGCCGATTTCAGAGTTGGAGGTCGCCCTATACTGCTTAAACTTGGTACTAGTGCCATCCTGCTCTTTAATGGCATAGTTAACGACTCCGCTCCGCTGTACATACGGCTTCATCAAATTGCAGTGATATATCCTCACCTCCTTCCTGCGACCGGGCATTTTCAGAGCATAGTTAGTATATGAAAGTTTGTGCAACACTTTAACGGGCCCGTCCCAGTGAACTTCAAGCTTGTTCTCTCATGAAGGTTTGAGGATCATTACCTGGTCTCCGGCGATAAACGTACGAAGCCTCGCATTCTTGTCGTAATAGAATTTGGCGTTCTTTTGAGCTGCCCCCATGTTCTATTTCGTGGGTTGCGCTTAGCCGTTCCACCAGAGTTAGCACGTATTCAACCACTGTTGGACTCTCCCTTCTTTCCTCCTACATCTCTCTTAACATTCTCAGTGGAGAACGGAGTGTCCTCCCATACACTAGTTCTGCTGGCGAGAACCCTGTCGCTTCATGTGGAACCGTTCGCAAAGCAAACAAAGTTGCCGGCAGACAGTTCTCCCAGTCCTCCTTGTGCTCGTAACAGAGCGCACGCAAAACTCCCTTAAGCACTGAATGCCACCTCTCTACACTGTTTGACTGAGGGTGATAGACGGAACTGTGTATCAACTTTACCCTGCACTTTTGCAAGAATGTGGAAGTCAGTGCGCTGGTAAATACTGACCCTTGATCCGCCTGAATTTCGGCTGGAAAGGCAATTCGTGCAAATACTGTCAAAAGCGCGTCTACTATTTCGGTGGAGCTGAGCTCTTTCAGAGGGATTGCTTCTGGAAACTTGGTAACCTGACACAGCGTGTTAAACAAGTACCTATCCCCCGATTTTGTTTTTGATAGAGGCCCTACCGTGTCTATCACAAGTCGTCTGAACGGTTCTGTTATTAAGGGCACTACCTTTAGTGGAGCTTTCTATGTCTCTCCTGGTTTACCCGAGCGCTGGCACGCGTCGCATAATCTTACAAAGTTTTCTGCGTCTTTGAAACAGCCAGGCCAGTAGTATTCCATAAGCAATCTTTCCTTTGATTTGTTTATGTCTAGGTGGCCGGATCACCCATTTCCATGACAGAGACTCAAAAGGTCCTCCCTGTGCTTAGTAGGTAGGACTAACTGATCTAGAATCCTACCCTTTCGATCTCTGTAGTGCCGATACAACAATCATCCTCTCTCTTGTATCGTCACGTTGCGCCTAGCAATGCCTTCTTTAGCTGTGTGGGGTAATTTAGCTAAGCAGTCATCATTCTTTTGCTCCGCTGCCAGTGACTCTCTGGCCACACGTCAGAGCTGATCAAAGTTCTTTGAGGCCGGTGTAATAACGACCCTGTCTCGCTTGCGATTTCGTCAGCTTGCTCTTCCTGCAGGCGTGAACTTAGACACTCTAGTGATACGCTCTCATTGAGGTGGTCAGGTGGCAGGCTTTCCTTAACTGTTTTTTTGTCCCTCTGGCCTAGCTCGGATTCGGGTACTGAAGTTATATCTTTTGCCGCTTCTGCTGGAGCAGCTTGTGCATTTTCGGCCGAAAGCGGCGCGATTTTACGAGCTTGGCCTCGCGTCAATGCCTGTACTACGTCCTCTCTCAGTTTAAGCCCTTTTTCACGCAGTAACCGATTCGAACGATTCGAAAAGATTTAAGGGTACTGCAGTGACAAAAATTTGGAAACTGCAGCCTCGGTCACTAGCTCCCCGAATGGTCCACTGATTTTGACTTTGGCCATGGGCAGACACAGGCTGTGTTCTTCTACAACCTGTTTGATCCATGCTACTTCTCCAGTGAAGTCATCTACCGTCACGTAAGACGGATGGACAATGTCCATCGTGGCTGCACTGTCTCTTAGCACCCTGCATGGTTTGCCATTAACTTGCAGGTCGTGAAGATATGGGCGTAAAAATTCCATATTCTCGTCTTTTTCATCTACATAGGAAAAAACTACGCTAGCTTTCCGCAGTTCAGAGCGATATGTCCCAGTTTGTGGCACTTATAGCAGCGGATCGGTCTAAAAGATTCGAATTTTCTTTTCTGCTCTTTTTGTGCGGTTCCCCGTTAGGTTCCTCCTCGTTGTTTTCCGCGGGCTTTTCCTGCACGTCTACAGGCTCCGATCGTCGAGTCTGCGAACCCTTTTTGAACGGAAATGGTTTCCGCGGTCCATTTCGACCGTCCCAATTAGCGTCGTCGGCGTTCAGCTTTCTACGCGTGGTGTACTCTTCCGCTAATTCGGCCGCCCTTTCCACAGTGTTTACATTTCCTCTGTCTTGCACCCACAGCTTCACAGATGGTGGGATGCTTTTGTAAATCTGCTCTAGAAACATGCATTTAATGATCCTGTCTCTGCTCTCGTGCGCTTCCGCGCTTTTCAGCCACTCGACTAGGTTGGCCTTTAAACCGTATGCAAACTGCGGATTCCCCTCGCTATCTTTCTTGCCTGTGCTTTTAAACCTTTGCCGAAAAGCTTCGGCGGAAAGGTGGTATTTCTTCAGAAGACTGGCCTTGACCTTCACATAATCATATGCCTCTTCCGCACTGAGTCTGGCGATTACTTCTGCAGCCTCACTCGGCAACATAGACAGCAACCGCTATGGCCATGTACACAGACTGAAGTTCATCCTCTCGCAAGTCCTTTCAAAATTGCTTAGTATAAGGCTACGTCGGTCCCGAGCTCAAATGGCTTTAATAGGCTGTCCATGCGGTATGATTCTGTGTCACTTGATCGTCCCAGAGCCCCTTCACTTCCTTGAGACAACTCCAAACGTTCGCTTTGAAGTTCGTTGCATTTTTCTTAACTCGCGATCTTTATCGCGTTCCTCTCTCTCTTGTTCTTCTCTCTCTCTGTCTCGTCTCTCTCTTTTTTCAGAAGTTCCAACCCCATTTCAATTTCTTCCTCACTGGCCTGTTCGGAAATTAGCTCCAATAATTCCGATTTTAGCATTTCCTTGCGTACATCTAGGCCCCGTTCCTCACCACCAATCCACAATTCGTCTCTCAGCAGTCTTCTTAACTCCATGATTGCTGCTTTACTGCCTTGGTCCTACTCGCTAAATCTACCTAGGAAAACACAACCTAGCTAACACTCAACAATCTAGCTTCCCTACTGTTCTAAACAGAACAACCACAAAATGAAGCCTAGAGAGTCAAAGCAGGAACCAAGCACTCACCGCGGACACAGCACCACGTCGCAAAGTCCGTCTCACCGCTGTCAGCCAGTTGTAAGAATGGGGAGGTCAATCCCACCGCTCGTAACCAGTTGTCAAGATTGGAGTCGGGCATGAATTAGATGGTAGCTGGCCCATGCCGTCGTCCAACTTATCCACGCTGAGGACGTTGTTGAAGGGAAGGACTGCTTCTCATCGAGAACGAGGAATATGGGTTTATTTACAGCATGAACGACAGCTTGGACTAGTGGCAGCATCTGGGAGCTATGGTCACAGGCACGGCCGCACGTAGAAGCAGGAGACACAGCTGTCGGAGCATTGCCGTTGCTGGGCTTATTGATATTAAGAAGGCCTTTGACTCGGTCAGTTACCTTCATGTTCTACTTGGACTCTCAACTCTCAGAGTGCATGGACGGGTTCTCAAATGAATCGCTAACTTCTTGAAAGACCAGAAAGATATTTATATATATAAAATACACATGATGGACAAAGCGATGCTTACATCATAAACAAAGGAGTTCCGCAAGGAAGTGTGTTAAGTCCACTTCTCTTCAGTGCAGCAATAGCAGGTTTACCAGCAGTACGTCACATAAACATATCTATGTATGCTGATGACATTTGCATATGGTGATCGAACAGGTCTTTAGAAGTTATCAAGCATGGGCTGCAGGAATCTTTGAACGCAATAAGTGATTACTTAAGAGAACGGGGCATGCATATATCTTATGCCAAATCAGCCGTTTTGCCTTTCACAAGAAAAAAAGATTAGAAATTTTGGGCTTTCAACAGACGGCCATGAGATCCAGCTGGTACGGAATAATGGTTTTCTCGGCCTGATTTTAGGCCACCAGCTTCGATAAACTCATCATTTGACCGCCCTGGAGAACCGAATTAGTTGTGTGATAAATTCTCTCCGCAGAATTGCAGGCACGAAGTGGGGTGGAGCAACTGCATTCATGCTTCACGTCCACTCAGCAATTGTGCGTCAGAGAATTGCTTACTCCGCCCCTGCATTGCACAAGTTGTCTGCGACGTCCCTCCACCGGCTACAGCTGTTGCAGGCTCGGAGTTCACGAGTTTGCCTAAGAGTCCCGTAAGCTACATCCAGTCACATCACTATTGCAGAAGCACGGGAACTACATTTCGCCGTAATTAGCAGCGTGGAAACATGCTGCCATCCCTTCAAAATTTCTACCCAGCATTCTGCGCACCCGCTTATCTCTCTGATAGAGAACCGTCCGGGTGCACAGATACACGCCATGTTTCAGGAGCATAAAACACGATTTCTACGATCAGTTTTTTTGGCACTCAGACCTCTGCTACCCGACATGGCTTCTGCAGGCGTGGAAAATAGAAACGTCAAGCGAAGAGCTTTAAAAAAAATAACAGCGAAGTTTCCACATTACACGCGAAACGATTAGCGTTACATCACCTATTTGACAAGTGCCAGGGATCTATTCGCGTCTACACGGAAGGTTATGCAATCAAAGAAAGCGCGAGTGCAGCTTATGTCACACCATCCTTACAGGTAGAGTACGCTTGTCGGCTAGGACGTACGTCGTCACCAACAATAGCGGAATTATGGCGATTCTCGAAACCATTTATTTTATCAAAACATGAGACACCAACAAAGTGGGTATTATGCACGGACTCCATATCGGCTTTAGCATGTCCTGAAAATATTTGACAGCCAACCACACGCACGAATAACATACGCAGTACTGAACAGTTGAACTCAGGCTAATGAAAGAAAACATGAAGTCATGTTACAGTGGGTCGCAGGACATGCTGTTATAGCAGGCAACGCCTTAGCGGACTCGTTGGCAAAATGATGGCATAAGGATGGTGGCATAAGGACGCAGAAATTCAACTCATCCCTTTATCACCAATGGACACGAAATGTATATTGAGCGCACTATAGAAGGACTTGTGTATGTCTTCAAGGGGAGTACGGTAGCGCGATTAAAAGGCGGGACAAAAGAAGACACATAGGGACACACACAGCGCTGTGTGTGTCTCTATGTGTCTTCTTTTGTCCCGTATTTTAATCGCACTACCGTACTCCCCTTGAAGATGCATTACCAACAAGCCAACATTGCTACCCTTGTGTATGTCAACTTGGTTTAATGAAAATACTAAGGAATCAATTCTTTTCGAGGTGGACCTTCAACTAAAGTACCATCTGGGTGTATAACTTTCGAAAAGTACCGAGACACTAATTCATCGACTGCGCATTGGGACAGCATACAACAAACATTTCTTATATTGCATAAAACGGGCTCTTTCCCCGGCTTGCTGCTGTGGCCACGATAATAAGGATGTTCGCCATCTGCTCTTCGTATGGCCCATATACACGATGCAAAGATGGCAGGTAGAACAAGAGCTGCGCTCCACTGCTCCTCACCTGCCTTTCTCACTTGCTAAATTGCTGGGCCCTTGGCCATCGAAAATAGCACAGCGAAAAGCATTGAACGCACTTGAACGTTTTTAAGAAGAAACAGGCATCGTTAACAAGTGCTAGATATTGCACTGAATAATCACACGATGTTACTATAACTTGCGTCTGTTATTTGTAATTATTAGTGCTTGTATATTACGTGTTATACTTTTTTGTATTCTGTGCGTGCATTATTTTAACGCTATATATACACGTTTATATGCTCATCGCAGCCTACCTCATGAGTGTTTGTGTGTGTTGGTGACTTTGTTTACAAAGTCATTGTGGTGCAACTTGCATTTGAATTTTCTAATGATTTGCTCTTGCGTGTATATGACTGTGTGCTGTGGGTTTCTGACCCTGTGACGTGTTTTCTTTTCGTTTTCTTACATACTTTTTATATTGTTGTTTCCGCTATTGAAAAAGAAGTAGCTGTCACCATTATAAGGTGTCTACGTGTCTTTCTTTTATTTTCATTTCAATAAAAACACAAAGAGAAGTGCGATCAGATAAATGGGCGATTCTATATCAGACGCCCGGTTTGCTTGCTTCTCTTCGGTCCTTCTAGTGTGTCTCCCCGCCCTGCCTTTCATCTTTACACCGTCTACACAATGAGCCTGCGCTGGAAGCGGGCACAGAGACCAGACTGGAGGCGAAGACTTTCGAGATAAAATATACGGTTAGAAACAGAAGAGGCACGAAAAGAAACGCGTGTGCGAGAAATACTGCGTGCAGCAGAATGAAGCAGAGGGCGGAGTGGGAGAGGGTGATCAAAGCGGTAATTATTACACGGAAAGACAGCCAGTAGAGAAAGAATGAGGAAATATATGCAACGACGAAAAATGAAATGTAGTGAACCAAGTTTTCGAAGCGGAAGGCTCTGTGAAGCACAAGGGGTGGCGTAAAATGTGATAGAGGATGTTCTACGGAGAAAACCAAAACAAACAAAAGAATTGGAGGCAGCTAGCGCCTCCTATATGACCGCTGAATATGAGGCGAAAGTAACGTTATGGCCTTACTCCCTTTCTCTCTTTTGTTTCAGCATTGCTTGGCAGCCCACTTCGGCACAGGAAGCGCGTCAGCGCGAGGCGTTTGGGCGACCGATAGGAAACCGTTGGACAGGGAGCTGTTAGCTGAACTCAATTATCGCCTGAAGAAGAGCTCATTAGCAGTTCCTCCGCGCTCCCCTTCTCTCTCTCCTTCGCTCAGCACTGCCATCCTGCGAGCTCCAGTGGATCGAAACCTAACGAAAGCTGACGCTCCCGTGGCAGCCTGCGCTGGGCGTCGCCTCACCGGGAACGAGTCGAGTCCTGTTTTAGGACTTCTGTGTAATGTACGGCGCTGACCAGGGCGCGACACGTTGCGGGACTTTTGAAGAAACTCCTGTGGCATTTTGTTGGTGTCCTTTTAGCTCGATCTGGAGCAGAAGAAGAAACTGTTTCGTCACGTACGACGGAACTTTGAAAGCTTTGCCAGTCTGAAATTAGGTGTGATTCAGGATTAGAAGTTTGCTGTATCGTACAGGCGTACGCTGAAGTGGAACAGTCAGCAAGTATGGATAGTTCATGGGTGACAAGGAAAAAAACAAAACAAGAACAAACTAACAAAAACAAATACAAATATAGAAAAACAAAAAAAAGCTCTTTCTGATTGTGCGAATAGTAGCTTTTGGCCGTATGCCAATCGAATAGTGCCAGAAGGGAATCGAATTTCAAAAATTTTTTGAATAATATGCGAATCGTGTACAAACTTATCACCATTACTTTAAAACAATTTTCACATCATCGGATTCTCAACGTCTGAAATTTTTTGTCTATATACTGCATATTATAATTTATGAATGTATGAATGACAGCTTTATGATTTGATGTATGGAAATGGGTGAAAATATAAAATAATCTTTAATGAAAACTACACAGGAAGCATCGGCAACAACTAACCACCTTGTTAGCAAACTGAGGGCTATTCGAATCATACGTGGTCATGCATTATCATATAATAAAGTTTAGAAAGGTAGCCTTGTTGGCCGAGTAACGTCTTTGTATACTTTTGGACCACCTGCCGCGGTTGATTAGTGGCTACAGTGTTGGGCTTCTAAGCACGAGGTCGCGGGATCGAATCCCGGCTACGGCGGCCGCATTTCGATGGGGGCGAATACATCCGTGTACTTAATTTAAGTGCACGTTGAAGAAGCCCAGGTGGTCCGAACTTCCAGAGTCCGCCAATACGGCGCGCCTCATAATCGTGTCGCGGTTTTCACACGCAAAACCACGTGATTTCTTTTTCTGGCGAGAGCTACATTGGCCGCGTTCTCGCCGTTTCGCTGTGGCCGGTGGCCACACCGCGAGCTGAGCCGTTGCCTCAACCGCCGCAGCTGGCAGCGCCGCGCTGCGCGCCATCTGGCATGACGTCAGAGGAGTAGCCAGTGAAACCGCGTTGCAACATCAGAGGAGGAGCCGGCGTTGCGAGACTGTTTTTTCGTAGCGCCGCCATATTGTGAACGCAGTGGCGCCGCCTATGAGTAGCGCCATACTGGCTTGGCTGAAAGCGGTGTTTTGCATGGCAGGTATACGCTACTGACAGTGGAGTTTCCTGCCGCCGGCCGCGCCACCTGTAGCATCGAAAGCGCAACTCTGGTACTGATCCAACTTCAGTCGACGGCGTAGAATCCAGTTGGCGCACGTGTTGTTGTAATGACCGCGTATGATTCGAAACTTCTGAACCACGTGCACCACCGTCCTGCAGGTAAACGTTCTCATACCGCTGTTTTACGATGCCAAATTTGCAAGACATCGAAAAATTCAAAAGGAAAAAAAGCGTGCGGACGGCGGCACTGCTGCGTCAACGACTGTAGCGGACGCGCAGGACAGCCAGCTCTCCGACTCTACATATTTCCTGGCCGGCCGTGGTTTTGTGCTCGCGCTTCCTTCCCGGAGGATCGCATTAGAAAGTATTATAATTAGTAGAGTGGAAGTTTTTGGCCGAGAAAGAGTATTGCCGAGAAGCCGACTTAATTCTTTTTGCAAATTCTCCATATCATTTACAGCTATTCAATTTGTTGTACGAAGCGTACTGCGTGGTGGCTGCAGGTGTTCTGACTTGCATGCGTCGCTCAGCATTTCACGCTGTGCGGCTGTGCTCGGGTTCAGGTTGCCGGATACGGCCATGCCAGTCTTGGCGGCCGGAGCGGCCCAAGATCGTGCCGCTGCTTCGGCAGTTGTAAACAAAGTACTGCGGTTGCTTGGCAGAACATAGCAGTCTAATACAACTTTTGTGCAAGTTGTTTAAAAGAGCCTTTTAGTAATTCGAAAAGATATGGCGCCTATCATCCGGGGCCAATGAGGCTTTGAAAGCGTGTCAAAACAACACCACGGAAGAGCACTTTTTGTCTACGGTAACTCAGGTGGTTGGCCAAGAACACCTATATCTAACGCTTAATAAGCTCAGCCATGCTTGCACACTCAATTGAGCTGCTTGATCAAAGGATAATATGATAGTTGAGTTTTCTCACGTGCAGAGATATGCTGTAGTTGTGTTTTCCTTGTTGTGAGTGACACGTCGCCAGCACAGTCACACCGGCAACTTCCTTCACGCTGTGAACGAGCCTGGCAGCGTAGGGCTTTTCCTCTTTGCGACGAATGTCAGGGCCTATCCGACCGTATAATTTTGAGATTGGTTTGAAACCACACTGCAAAACTTGCGCCATTTGTTCGTTTCAAAACAAGGATGAACATGCGATCCCGTTAGCAGATCCGCGTGGGCAGCCTGAGTAGCGTGGTCCGTCAGTGTCAGTTTTGACGGAAAGTGCCGCAAGAGGCGCTGACGATCGCTGCTCGGACGCGCCGCCTGGGCAGTGTCAGGAGCGTATACGCTCGGTGGTAGCTTCTGGCGTTTGTTTTCGCGGTCGTGCGGTCGGTTTAGTATGACGCGCATCTTCTACGTGGTAAACGGTTCTGTGAGACGTGCTGAAGTGGCTTAAGGCGTTATGGCCGGAATTTCTGCTGAGCGTTGAGGTGGACGGAACACGGAGCGCGATGTGTGCGCGCACATTTGAGCCTACAATCAGCCTCGTAGATCAATTGTGTATTTCCGAGTGTTCCAATCACTAATACGACCTTATTGCAGTATTATCCTCTAATTCTAAGCTGCGGTTTAGGAGCCATGAAACATACGCGACGATCATAACAGCGTGGGTACCGTTCTGCTACGATAGGAGTGGTGGTGTTATACTTTGACAAGCGTTCAAACTGTTCGCTGCAAGTTAGATTGCGTGACTACTTGGTTGGATGGATGAAGTTTCCACCCATGAATAAAATAGTTTTGGCTAGTAATAGCAGCATGCCTTACAGTCTGAATTAAGCTTGTCCAGCAAAGCGACCGTTTACGAACTGCGCGAGTGTCCTAAGCAGTAGTAGGTGCTGGATTACAGATAACTTTGTTCTATATAGCGCATGGTCCAAGCATGCGGTATCAGCGGTTATTTATTTATTAACGTTGTGTGGCGTTAGACCGTTTTCTCTTGCTTTTTATAAAAAGAGGATGATAACCGAATTTTTTTTTCGGTTGTGTTCGTTCAGTTCTCTACGACGCACTCATACGTATTAAGGAAATTTTGCGCTCAAAAATAGCCACCGCATTCTTTTTATGCGAAGCCTCTCATATATTAACGCGATAGCGTTAAGGAGCTCGTGTCGCATAAAAGCCGGTGTCGTCGGCGTCGGCGGCGTTGGCCGTGAGCGATAAATCCCAGCAGGCACCTCATGAATAAAAACAACTTGCAAGATGGGCTGGGTGGGAATCGAACCAGGGTCTCCGGAGTGTGAGACGGAGACGTTACCACTGAGCCACGAGTTCGATGCTTCAAAGCGGTACAAAAGCGCCTCTAGTGAACGCGGTGTTGCCTTAGAAACGAGCTGTTTCTAAGGCTCAGGCGTGCGTCGCTTGCTCAGGCGCACATTTCGCTGTCGCGCCGAACGCTGCGTTGCTCGACGCTCACCTCGTCCGATGCGGGGCGCGTAGTTGCTGCGCCGTAGCCCATTGTCTTACACCCCTTGGCGGGTCGACGGGAACGCTGTCGCGTTCCACTCTTGAAGGCGAAGCTGAAGCGTCCTCCAATTTTTATGGCTGTATACAGGCCAAAAAGGCAATGCCGAAGCACACAGCTTATATATATATCGGGCGGGCTCACCAACCGCAGTGATCGCTTTGTTGAGCAGCGCCATGGGCCTCATGCAGCAAGGCTAGCGTAGACATATGGTAATTTCAAGCATACTAGACTTGAAATGCGTGAGAACGATGCCAATGTATCACAAATATTTGATAGCACCTGCCGCTCAGATGTTTTGTGGTTGCCTTAGGTTGGCCGTGCACGAGCATGCGCTGTTATGTTTTATGTTTTACTCCCTACGCCAATCAATCAGACAGTGAGCTGATTTACCATTTAGTGCTGGTAATACAGAGACGCCGGTTTTCTTTGTTGAATTAAAATCGATACAAGCAAAATAGTAAACAACACATACACGCACCGCGACTGATAATGCGCGTACACCGCGGCTGATTATTCGCGTCACATTTTTGCGCCCCCAAGACATATTTCTGCCTACAGTAGTTACCGATGCACTGAAAGGCTTCCCTGACGACCTTATATGAACGGACTTGGCGTAAATTTCACAAAGTAAGATCTAAACATCTCGAAATCGTTCCGGAGCACGCGACAGCAATACTTTTAAGCAGCGCCACGCCGGATCGCCCAAGCAGAGAGGAGAAAAGGCTCTCCGCGCGCCCTATCCTCCTCGCCCGATGAAACGGTGGGGGCGGCTCGGTGGTATCGTCGGCAGATATGGAAAGTGAGTCAGAGAAGCTGAAAGAGGCCAGGCTTCATCGTCGCAACGAAACCAAAAGGAGTCAGCGAGCCGAGGAGACGGAGGAAGAACGAGCCGCACGCTCGAGAAGCGTCGTAAGTACGAAGCGGACAGACGAGTGGATTCAGATGAGGATGGTTTGTCGTGTAGTTAGGCATCTCGTGCCAGGGCCGTGGATCAACGACGGAATGAAACCAGAAGAAGGCAACGAGCTGCGGGAAGAACGTGCTCGGCGTATCGAACACAGACGGCAGAGTGATGCAGCTCGGACAGCGACGCGCCTAGCCGCCGATACAACGCAGTTGGAGGATGTGAAGGCTCGCCGTGTGACGGACCATGTGATTCGGCTGGCCCGAAGCGTAGAATTTCCGAGGAACTGTGTGTCGTGGCAGGAGACTTTAACCGGACCCCGGACTCGCTTAACGTTCCACTGAAAGATAAGTTCAACCTGAATCTGGCCAGTGACCCTAACATGCAGACTACACAATGGGGAACCACGATCGACCTGGTTTACCAGAGACAAACCTTGGCCTCAAAGTACTGTGTCGGAGCCATTGAGACGGCTGCTTGCTACTTCACCGACCATCGGGCGGTCTTTGTGGCAATTGAGAAACAGCCAGATGAAGACTTTGAAAATAAATGCGTTACACTTTAAAAATGCCTAGTCTTTATGAAACCATAACGAGAGGTAAGAACCAAACCGAAGCACTCAGACGTACGAAGCTAAGCGATAAAGATGTGTAGAGCCGTGGTAAACGAGACGGACCCACGTCTTTTCGGTAGCAAGGCCTAGTCTATTCTCAAAAGAGAGAATTGAGCGGGCGAGCGCAGCGCGCTTGAAGTGGCGAGGGCTTTAGAGAGAGAGAGGAGAAAAGAGGGAAAAGGAGCATAGAGAAGTGCGGTGCGCGGACCTAGTGCGAAAGGAAAGCAGTAAACAAAGTAATCAGAAAAGGGAGCTCGCGCACGACGTTCAGCACAGTGAGCCGGATCATGCGTCTGTGTGCCTGGTGTCCAACACTCGCGAAGGTCCGCTTGCGGGAGGTCCGCGGGACGCTCCGCGGAGTTGTTTATCGCTGCGGGGATGATGCGCAGCTCCATCGCCGCGCCGCTACAGATTGCTCCCCCCTTAGAGAGGAAGCTGAAGCGACGAACGATGCTCACAATGCTCAAATGGCAGCCCAGTGAACGCGACGAAGAGGTGACGAACCGCGCACTTGCAAGGCGGAGTCCGCATGTCCCGGGAAGGCGAAATAATTAAGCGCGGGTGCCTCGCTGAATGCTGGCTTGAGTCGCTCAAGCGCGATCGTATCTCGTGTCCCGTTTACGTCGACGACGAAGTTAGAAGGAAAACGTTCTAAAACGGGGAATGGTCCGAGGTAGTGGAGCTGAAGCGAGCCGCGCACAGGGCCGTAACGCACAAAAACATGTGTCTGCAAGTCCGAAGTGATGTACACTGCACGGGGTTTGTTAAAACGTGTAGGCTGCGGACGGAGGTTTCGGAACACATTGCGAAGCTGGTCGACGTACTCGCTTGCTGTTAGTGAGGAGGTGAGGGTGTTTTCTTCGAAGAAGTCGATTGGCAGGCGAAGTGAGGTGCCGTAAACAAGCTCCGCAGTAGCGCAGGAGAGGTCCTCTTTGAAGGAAGATCGAATTCAAAGAAGCGTGAGCGGAAGACTGTCAACCCACTTGTTTGGGAAGCCGTGCGCTGTGAGTGCTGCCTTGAGATGGCGATGAAACCTCTTGACGAGGCCATTTGTTTGAGGGTGGTAGAAGGCAGTTCGCAAGCGTGCTGTTCCGAGAAGTTGAAGTAGCTCCGTGAAAAGGGACGATTCGAATTGCCGACCTCGATAAGTGACAACTTTCGTTGGACAGCCAAATCGGGATACCCAAATGGAAACAAAAGCTGCGGCGACAGTAGCTGCAGACATGTCGGGGATAGGTGTCGCTTCGGGCCAGCGGGTAAAGCGGTCGACACATGTCAGAAGATAGCGATAGCCTTGGCATGCGGGTAGCGGGCCGACAATGTCGACGTGCACAACGGAGAAACATTCGTCGGGTTGCAAGAAAGGCTTTGTGGGGGGGACAGGGTACCGCTGAACTTTCGCGCGCTGACAAGGTGCGCACGAGCGGACCCAGTCCCTGATATTTGCGTTCATGCCCGGCCAGACGAAGACTGATGAGACAAGCTTTTGAGATGCGCGAATGCCTGGGTGTGCAAGAGTGTGATATGAGTCAAATATTTGCTTGCGGAAAGAGGTGGTTAGGTAAGGCGGAGGTGTGCCCGTGGAGGTGTCGCAAACAATTGGCACATCTTCAAAGGTAAGTGATTTAAGCTGAAGAGATGTTGACGCGTCACGTAGGTGACGGAGCTCAGAATCATTAGCTTGTTGTGTTGCCAATTCTTGGAGGTTGAAAGGAAATGATGTTGAGATAGACTTCTTGGAGCAATTGCGTGTGATAGCATCCACCCGACTGGGGGCGTCAGCTGGTGAGTTATCAGCGCCGTTGACGTGGCGTATGTCAGTTGAAAACTCTGAGGTGAAGGCGAGCTGGCGCACCTCACGTGGAGTGTATAATGATTCAGAGCGGCCAATTGAGTATAGGTGAGAGGCTTGTGGTCAGTGAAGATTGTGAACGAGTGGCCTTCAAGTAGGTGTCGGAAATGCCTCACGGCGAGAAATATGGCGAGCAACTCATGGCCGAAAACACTGTAGCGTGTTTGTGCGGGGGTCATGCGTTTTGAGAAAAAGGCAAGGGGCTGCCACCCACCGTTTACTTTTTGTTGCAGTACGGCTCCGATCGCAGAGCTGGAGGCATCCGTCATGAGCGGCAACGGATAGCTCGGGTTGGGATGAGCTAGCAGTGTGGCATCGGCCAAAGCGTGCTTGATATAATTGAAAGCTTCATCTGTTGTGCTGTCCCAGAGCAGTGCAGTTGACGATTGTTTGCCGCAGAGCAAACGCTCGAGGGGTTCCAGCAGCCTAGCACAATTTCTAATGAATCGGTGGTAAAAGTTTACCGGGCCTAAAAACTGGCGCAGCTTAGTGATTGAAGCTGGCTTGGGGAACTCCATGATGGCTTGCACTTTGTGAGGAAGAGGGCGGATGCCGTTGTTATCCAAGCAATGGCCGAGAAAATCAAGTGATGGTACTCCGAATTCGCTCTTGGCAGTGTTGACAACGATACCATTTGCTGACAGGCGCTCAAAAAGCTGATGGAGATGTTGGAGGTGCTCTTCGTGGGATGAGCTTGCCACAAGCAAGCCGTCAACGTAGGCGAACACGAACGCGTGTGACTGTGTCGATGAACTGCTGTGATGTCTGTGCAGCATTTAGGAGACCGAATGACATTCTCAAAAATTCAAAGAGGCCAAATGGGGCGGTAATTGCTGTATTTGGAATGTCTTCTTGTGCGACAGGAATTTGGTGAAAAGCTCGCATCAGGTCTATTTTGGAAAATACTCTAGTGCCATCCAGTGCCGACGTGAAATCTTGGATGTTAGGCAGTAGGTACCGATCCGGAATGGTTTTTGCATTCAGGGATCGATAGTCCCCACACGGTCTCCAGTCACCTGATTTCTTGGGGACCAGATGGAGCGGAGACGCCCAGCTACTGGACGATGGTCGTACGATTCCAAGTTCCAACATGTGTTCGAACTCTGCTCGGGCAATTTTGAGTTTGTCCGGGGCGAGTCGTCGTGGGCGAGCAAATACAGGTGGACCAGTTGTTAGGTTGCGATGACGTACATCATGTTGCACGGGCTTTGTCCAGTCTAATGGTCGCGTGAGGTTGGGGAACTTTTGAAGGAGGCAAGCAAAAGGATCACCAGCAATTGTTGTGGTTGGGGCGACTATAGGCGAGTCACAGGAAACGACGCCATGAACAGAGAGCAAAGTAGCAGTGTCCAGCAGGAGTTGGCGTTTCACATCGACCAGCAGTCCATGGCGGTCCAAGAAATCAGCGCCAATAAGAGCACGGCGAACATCAGCGACGAGGAAAACCCAACGGAACACGCAGCGCAGGCCAAGGTTCAGGGCGAGGGACCGCGACTTGTAAACCGGTATCCTGCTACCGTTGACAGCTTGAAGATAGGAGGTCGGCGGTGTCATTCGGTCGGAACGTTGCGCGGGAATAATGCTGACCTCCGCCCCGGTGCCCACCAGGTATTGCTGGCCTGTGGTTCTGTCCATGACATGAAATAGGCGACTTTTGCTTTGGCCCTGACCGGTTGTCGCCATTAAAGGTCGGCTGGCTGGTTTCCCTGCCAGTGACAAGGACGGAGGCAGCGGCGCGCATCGTGCCCGAAGCGGCGGTGATAAAAGCATACCCGTGGTTGTGTTTGAGACCGGGAGCGTTCTTCTCTTGTACGCCGGGATCTACTCGAGCTGCGGTACCTTCCGTGACGGGGTGAAGGGCGATGACGCTCCGCAGCACAAACTAATTGTTGAAGGTGATTGCAGAGCGTGTCGATGGGAGAAGCGGCGGAGGATGATGTTTGCGGCACTGAACTCGCAGTGGTGCTTGATGGTGTTACGTTGCACACCGCTGGCGTCACCACCTCCATGACTTTGTCCGCCAAGCTGGCCAGGCTGTTGAGGTCCATTACCGTGGCTGTATAGTGAGTACCATCTGAACGTTTACTGGAAGGCGCTGCATAAACAGTTCCCGCAGGAGGCGGTCATCGTTTACTGTTGTGTTGCCGCTCATGAGTTGTAAGGAGCTGGCTTGGCCGACGGTCTCCCAAGTCCTCTGCGGAGAGCAACTGCTGCATGCGGGCTCGCTGCGATATTGTTGTGCGCTCGAGAAGTGCAGCCTTAAGATCGCCGTATGGAGTGGCGGGAGGCGGTCCAGAAAGCAGGTCGACAACTTCTTCTGCAGCAGTAGGCGACAGTGCCGAAACAACTAGGTGGTACTTGCGTTGTTCCGTGGAAACGCCAGAGAGAATAAATTGCGATTCCACTTGAAGAAACCAAACTGCACGGTTGCGGTCCCAGTATGGTGGGAAACGCATGGAAACCGCGGACACGTCTTGTAGCTCGGTCGTGCCCGTAGGTTCAGTGTCTGGTTAAATTTCGTTGCTGTGCATGGCTCCACAATAACTTCGGCAGTGCCGCGAAGAAAACTACGGGTCACCACTTTGTAGAGCCGTGGTAAACGAGACGGACACATGTCTTTTCGGTAACAAGGTCTAGTTTATTTTCAAAAGAGGGAATTGAGCGGGCGTGCGCAGCACGCCGGAAGTGGCGAGGGCTTTAGAGAGAGAGAGAGAGATGAGAAAAGAGGGAAAAGGAGCATAGAGAAGTGCGGTGCGCGCACCTAGTGCGAAAGGAAAGCAGTAAACAAAGTAATCAGAAAAGGGAGCTCGCGCACGACGTTCGGCACAGTGAGTTGGATCATGCGTCCGTGTGCCTGGTGTCCAACACTCGCGAAGGTCCGCTTACGGGAGGCCCGCGGGACGCAGCGCCGCTACAGATGTAACCACAGGGAGAACCAAGCTAGACAATAAGATAAACCGTACTTTTCGCTACGCACGCCCAGGCCTAACTGAGTTAAGCCAGAGCCAATTTTTTTATATACTTTCGCGACCATTCCAGGAATGCGTGCAGTGGTGACACAGTGAAAAAAGATATTAGTTTTTCCTTTGTTCAAATGGTCGCGGCAGATGAATAGGTTTCATTGCAGCATATTTTATCAAATATACGCTGCAGTGCGCTGTATCGATGTTTAATAGATGAGATCCCACAGGCGCTGCGTGCCTCGAAACGTCCCAACATGGCGTCACTTAGGGAGGCGTCGTCGAGTTGTAGCGCCGTCGCGCCACAACTCGGCCGTCCCGCCAAAGCATGAAATTAAAGATGGAGCTGCTTTGCTGGTCTGGGGCTGCCAAGAACACACACACACACACACACACACACACACACACACACACACACACACACACACACACACACACACACACACACACACACACACACACACACACACACACACACATATATATATATATATGTGTGTGTGTGTGATATATATATATATATATATATATATATATATATATATATATATATATATCATCATCATCAGCCTGGTTACGCCTACTGCAGGGCAAAGGCCTCTCCCATACGTCTCCAACAACCCCGGTCATGTACTAATTGTGGCCATGCCGTCCCTGCAAACTTCTTAATCTCATCCGCCCACCTGACTTTTTGTCGCCCCCTGCTACGCTTCCCTTCCCTTGGGATCCAGTCCGTAACCCTTAATGACCATCGGTTATCTTTCCTCCTCATTACATGTCCTGCCCATGCCCATTTCTTTTTCTTGATTTCAACTAAGATGTCATTAACTCGCGTTTGTTCCCTCACCCAATCTGCTCTTTTCTTATCCCTTAACGTTACACCTATCATTCTTCTTTCCATAGCTCGTTGTGTCGTCCTCAATTTGAGTAGAACCCTTTTCGTAAGCCTCCAGGTTTCTGCCCCGTAGGTGAGTACTGGTAAGACACAGCTATTATATACTTTTCTCTTGAGGGATAACGGCAACCTGCTGTTCATGATTTGGGAATGCCTGCCAAACGCACTCCAGCCCATTCTTATTCTTCTGATTATTTCCGTCTCATGATCCGGATCCGCCGTCACTACCTGCTCTAAGTAGATGTATTCCCTTACGACTTCCAGTGCCTCGCTGCCTATTGTAAATTGCTGTTCTCTCCCGAGACTGTTAAGGATTACTTTAGTTTTCTGCATATTAATTTTTAGACCCACTCTTCTGCTTTGCCTCTCCAGGTCAGTGAGCATGCATTGCACTTGGTCCCCTGAGTTACTAAGCAAGGCAATATCATCAGCGAATCGCAAGTTACTAAGGTATTCTCCATTAACTTTTATCCCCAATTCTTCCCAATCCAGGTCTCTGAATACCTCCTGTAAACACGCTGTGAATAGCATTGGAGATATCGTATCTCCCTGCCTGACGCCTTTCTTTATTGGGATTTTGTTGCTTGCTTTATGGAGGACTACGGTGGCTGTGGAGCCGCTATAGATATCTTCCAGTATTTTTACATATGGCTCATCTACACCCTGATTCCGTAATGCCTCCATGACTGCTGAGGTTTCGACTGAATCAAACGCTTTCTCGTAATCAATGAAAGCTATATACAACGGTTGCTTATATTCTGCACATTTCTCTATCACTTGATTGATAGTGTGAATATGGTCTATTGTTGAGTAGCCTTTACGGAATTCTGCCTGGTCCTTTGGTTGACAGAAGTCTAAGGTGTTCCTGATTCTATTTGCAATTACCTTAGTAAATACTTTGTAGGCAACGGACAGTAAGCTGATCGGTCTATAATTTTTCAAGTCTTTGGCGTCCCCTTTCTTATGGATTAGGATTATGTTAGCGTTCTTCCAAGATTCCGGTACGCTCGAGGTCATGAGGCATTGCGTATACAGGGTGGCCAGTTTCTCTAGAACAATCTGTCCACCATCCTTCAACAAATCTGCTGTTACCTGATCCTCCCCAGCTGCCTTCCCCCTTTGCATATCTCCTAAGGCTTTCTTTACTTATTCCGGCGTTACCTTCGGGATTTCGAATTCCTCTAGACTATTTTCTCTTCCATTATCGTCGGGCGTGCCACTGGTACTGTATAAATCTCTATAGAACTCCTCAGCCACTTGAACTATCTCATCCATATTAGTAATGATATTGCCGGCTTTGTCTCTTAGCGCATACATCGCATTCTTGCCAATTCCTAGTTTCTTCTTCACTGTTTTTAGGCTTCCTCCGTTCCTGAGAGCATGTTCAATTCTATCCATATTATACTTCCTTATGTCAGCTGTCTTACGCTTGTTGATTAACTTCGAAAGTTCTGCCAGTTCTATTCTAGCTGTAGGGTTAGATGCTTTCATACATTGGCGTTTCTTGACCAGATAGTTCGTCTCCTGCGATAGCTTACTGGTATCCTGTCTAACGGAGTTACCACCGACTTCCATTGCACACTCCTTAATGATGCCCACAAGATCGTCGTTCATTGCTTCAACACTAAGGTCCTCTTCCTGAGTTAAAGCTGAATACCTGTTCTGAAGCTTGATCTGGAATTCCTCTATTTTCCTTCTTACCGCTAACTCATTGATCGGCTTCTTATGTACCAGTTTCTTCCGTTCCCTCCTCAGGTCTAGGCTAATTCGAGTTCTTACCATCCTGTGGTCACTGCAGCGCACCTTGCCGAGCACGTCCACATCTTGTATGATGCCAGGGTTAGCGCAGAGTATGAGGTCTATTTCATTTCTAGTCTCGCCGTTCGGGCTCCTCCACGTCCACTTTCGGCTATCCCGCTTGCGGAAGAAGGTATTCATTATCCTCATGTTATTCCTTTCCGCAAACTCTACTAATAACTCTCCCCTGCTATTCCTTGTGCCTAGGCCATATTCCCCCACTGCCTTGTCTCCAGCCTGCTTCTTGCCTACCTTGGCATTAAAGTCGCCCATTAGTATAGTGTATTTGGTTTTCACTCTCCCCACCGCCGATTCCACGTCTTCATAGAAGCTTTCGACTTCCTGGTCATCATGACTGGATGTAGGGGCGTAGACCTGTACAATCTTCATTTTGCACCTCTTATTAAGTTTCACAACAAGACCTGCCACCCTCTCGTTAATGCTATAGAATTCCTGTATGTTACCAGCTATATTCTTATTAATCAGGAATCCGACTCCTAGTTCTCTTCTATCCGCTAAGCCCCGGTAGCACAGGACGTGCCCGCTTTTTAGCACTGTATATGCTTCTTTCGGCCTCCTAACTTCACTGAGCCCTATTATATCCCATTTAGTGCCCTCTAATTCCTCCAATAGCACTGCTAGACTCGCCTCACTAGATAACGTTCTAGCGTTAAACGTTGCCAGGTTCATATTCCAATGGCGGCCTGTCCGGAGCCAGTGATTCTTAGCACCCTCTGCTGCGTCGCAGGTCTGACCGCCGCCGTGGTCAGTTGCTTCGCAGCTGCTGGGGACTGAGGGCCGGGGTTTGATTGTTGTGTTCATAGGAGGTTGTGGCCAAGTACTGCACCATATATATATATATATATATATATATATATATATATATATATATATATTGTTACGCGCGAAGGAGACCGTGTATAACCCTTACGGATGAAGGGGACCGTTTACTTTAGGTCGCGAAGGTGAGCGCAAGAGCGGTCAGCTGGTTTATCAACTGAGCGTCGTTCTCTTCTTTCTTCTTCCACTCGGGACCGCAAGCACGTTCACTGGTCTTCGTTTTCTTCATGCGTAACATTCCTCTCGTCGCAGACGAAGCCCGCCGGGCGAGTCAATCCATGTGTCTTGACGTGAACAATTTCAAGCGGGCGACATGGACCACTTGTGTCTTGGCAGCTCTTCTACCACTCGCCGTGAGGCGAGCTATGTTATACGTGACTTCCGTGAGTCTGCTAATAATCACAAACGGTCCATCGTAGGTGGCCAAAAGCTTTTGGCATAACCCGCGTTTCCGTACTGGAGTCCACAGCCAGACTAAATCACCAGGGCGATAGGTTACCGGACGGTGGCGAATGTCGTAGCGTACTTTTGATCTGTCCTGCGATGCCAAAGTGCGCAAACGAGCAATACGACGAGCTTCTTCGGCGAGGCAGAGAGTCTCGGCGACAGTGGAATTTTCGTGACTGCAGAAGGGGAAAACAGTGTCGATTGTGTACCGGGGTGGCCGTGCGTACAGCAGGAAGAAAGGGCTATAGCCGGTGGTCTCGTGCTTGGCGGTGTTGAATGCGTACGTGATAAAAGGCAGTACGTCATCCCAGTTCTTGTGGTCGGATGAAACGTACATAGATAGCATGTTTACAATTGTTCGGTTGGTACGCTCCGTAAGCCCATTCGTCTGTGGATGGTATGGTGTCGAGTGACGCAAGTGGGAATCACACAAACGAAGCAGCTCCTCTACGACGTCCGCTGTGAATTGTCGTCCACGGTCGCTGATGATCACGCGGGGCGGACCATGTCGCAGGATCACATATTGCAGCAGGAATGTTGAAACGTCAGTGGCAGTTGCGGAGGGCACGGCCGCCGTCTCGCAGTAGCGTGTGAGGTAGTCGACGCAAACAACTATCCAGCGGTTTCCCTTGGCTGATTTGGGAAATGGGCCTACGAAGTCAATGCCCACTTGTTGGAAAGGCGTGCTTGGAGGCGGGATCGGCTGCAGAAGACCTGCCGGAGCAGTAGATGGCCGTTTGTGGCGCTGACACTGCATGCAGCTGGCCACATACGTCTCAACAGATTGTCGCATTCCAGGCCAATAAAAGCGTTCCTGAATCCGGTAAAGCGTCCTCGCCGAACCCAGATGGCCAGACGTAGGGTCGTCGTGCATAGCACGCAGAATCGCTGTGCGAAGGCTCTCCGGCACCACTAGGAGAAAACGTGCGCCAGTGCTGGAAAAGTTCTTCTTATAGAGGAGTCCATCACGTACACAGAAATGGTTTGCTGTCGTCGAGGCGGTCGTAGCGGTGAAGAGCGGTGTTAATTTATCGTCTTTTCGCTGTTCGGTTTTGAAGCAGTCGAAGTCTGGAAAACGCGGCGACACAGAAGCCACGAGGTGATCGAAGTCATCGGCGTCACAGTCCGTAGTACTAAGTGGCATACGCGAGAGACAGTCCGCATCAGCGTGTCGTCGACCACTCTTATAAGAGACGGTGAAGCTGTATTCTTGCAGTCGGAGCGCCCAGCGCGCAAGGCGGCCACAAGGGTCACGAAGATTCACAAGCCAACACAACGAGTGGTGGTCGGTGACCACTGTAAAGGGGCGTCCATACAGGTAAGAACGAAACCGCTGAACCGCAAATATTACCGCGAGGCATTCTTGTTCCGTCACAGTGTAATTCTGCTCGGGCCTACTTAATGAGCGGCTTGCATATGCGATCACGTGTTCGCGGTCACCGCAGCGTTGAACTAGGACGGCACCAATACCTATGCCACTGGCATCCGTATGGAGTTCTGTCGGAGCTGAAGGACTGAAGTGTTGAAGAACCGGTCGTGACGTCAGCAGGAACTTCAACTGACGAAAAGAAGAGTCGCACTCCGGAGTCCACTCAAAGGGGGTGTCCTTTCGTAGCAGGCATGTCAGCGGATACGCAACGTCGGCGAATTTAGGAATAAATCGGCGGAAATAGGAACAAAGCCCCAGAAAACTACGGAGCTCCTTGACACAGCGCGGTGCACTGAACGCTTCAACGGCTGCTGTTTTCTGGGGATCAGGGCGGATGCCATCCTTGTCGACGAGGTGCCCAAGCACAAGGGTTTGGCGGTCTCCGAAGTGGCATTTCTTAGAGTTTAAAACTAGACCAGCGTTTCTGATGCAGTTCAGGACAATATCCAGACGCGAGTTGTGTTCGCTGAAGGTGCGGCCAAAGATGACGACGTCGTCGAGATAGCACATGCAGATGTTCCACTTCAAGCCACGCAATACAGTGTCCATAAATCTCTCGAAAGTTGCCGGAGCGTTGCACAATCCAAATGGCATCACATTAAATTCGAAGAGCCCGTCAGGGGTTACAAAGGCAGTCTTCTCCTTGTCGTCAGGATGCATCGGAATTTGCCAATAGCCGGATCGTAAATCTACTGAGGAAAAGTAAGAGGCGGAATGAAGGCAGTCTATTGCGTCATCAATACGTGGGAGTGGGTACACGTCCTTTTTTGTTACAGAATTCAAACGGCGATAGTCGACGCAAAATCTCCAAGATCCATCTTTTTTTTTAACAAGAATCACTGGAGCTGCCCACGGACTTGCTGACTCTTGTACGACTCCCTTTTTCATCATTTCGTGCACTTGTTCGTTGATAATCTGGCGCTCTGATGGTGAAACACGATATGGCTTTTGTCTAATCGGATTTGCCGAACCCGTGTTGATGGTATGGCGCGTTCGAGACGCAGGGATTGCAGGTATATTGTCCTTCTGCGCAAAGTCGAATACCGAAACGTGCTTCGAAAGCACACCCACTAACGTTCGGCGTTCACTCGTGCTGAGCGATTTATTGACCATCGACAAAAGGGCCGTTTCCGAACTGTGGCCGTCAGGTTCTTCCGGCACATCTGTAAGTTGAGCCACTGATAAGGACGCGTGTTCCCTGGCGAAGGCTAATTTCATGCCGTCAGGTAGTATAACGGGCTCCTTAGAACAGTTTACGGTCCATAAGCCAGTGCGTCCGCCTTTGATCGACACCACACAATGTGGAACCAAAACATTTTTCTTCATACAGTTAAAGTGCATCGGTTCTACGGTAGCTTCGAAGCAGTCGGAATCGGCGCCGCAACAGACAACGGGAACGCAAACGGTAGATGATGCAGGTATGACCGTATCACCACAAACACACAGTGTAGTTTCGCGATCTACAGGGTTCTCCAGGAGTCCTGATGGAATCCTACCACTTAAGAATACTTTTCCGGTGCGGCAGTCGACAGTAGCACCACACTCCCGCAAGAAGTCCATGCCGAGAATAACATCATGGGTCGACCGAGGAATAATTACAAACTCTGTCGTAATAACATGGCCTCCCAAAAATACGTCAGCACTACACACACCAATAGGTCGCAACGGCTCACCACTCACTCCACAGAACTTTGAATCTTCGTCCCATTTAAACAAAACCTTTCGCCCTAACACGTGTTTAAACGAGACACTCATGACCGAAATTGTTGCGCCTGTGTCCACCAGAGCCATCACAGGGACATTATCTACAAGCACGCGCACTTTGTTTTTCAGCATCAACACAGGAGGTATTTCTGTCAGTAGCACGTCTCCAGCGACCTCACCTCCATCGGCCGCGCTAGCTAGTTTTCCGGTGACGAAGGGGACGCGGTGCGACGCAGCGGTGAGGGAGAACGGGGAGCACGACGTTGCGGTGGGGGTGTCAAACTTCTGTCAGATGCTGGGGAGCGATTCCGGGAGCTGCTCGGCCAATACTCGTCGCCAGACGATACGTGTGCTGGCCACGGGGCACCGTGTGGCCGTTCGGAGGGCCGAGAAAACTCTGACGGCTGGCCATACCACGTGGTCATACGCTGGTTGCAAAACCGCGATATATGACCCTGGACACCACAGGAATAACACACCGGGAGAGGTCTAAACCTTGGTCGTTCGTCCATGAAGTGGATATTATCATTTTCGCGCGTGTAGTGGGTTGGTTCGTGGCGTGTGTCACGACGATACATCGGGCGTCGAGAAGGCGTGCGCTGAGTGCATCGGTCATAGCGCGGAGTCGGCGGGCGTGTTGTCATCCTCGACTGTGGGGCTGCGCTGTACTCCACGGCCGCTGCGGTAACCATTGGTTGCCAAGGGGCCGAATGTGGCGCCGTCATAGCCTCACGTGACGTGTACACGCCATGGTGGTCAACAGTTGAATGCAACAACCCTTCGCGGCGGGAAAGTTCCTCGCGGACAATCTGTCGGATGGTCGAAGGGAGGTCGAGGCAAGGACTCGTGTCCACACTGGCAACCGTCGTAACGTTTGCCAACCGACCAAACTTTGGCGCAATCCGACGCATCTTGAGCGTTTCAAAAGTTCTGCAGTGCCGAATGACGTCGGACACAGAACTGAGGCTCTCCTTTCCGATTAGAAAATTGTACACATCCTCAGCCACTCCTTTCAGCAAATGCCCAACTTTATCTTCTTCCGACATGCGAGCATTGACCACCTTGCACAGCTTTAACACTTCTTCGATGTATGTTGTGCATGTCTCACCTGGTAGCTGCGCCCGTTGCGACAGTGTCTGCTCCGCACGCTTCTTTTTGGCGACTGAGTCCCCAAAACACGCCTTTAACTCGTCAACAAAATGTTCCCACGTCGTAAGCGCGTCCTCGTGGTTCTCATACCACACGAGGGCGGTATCGGTCAGGGAGAACACCACGTTGGTGAGCTGAGCGGTTGCATCCCACCCGTTGGACTTGCTCACTCGTTTGTAGTGGACGAGCCACTCGTCGGCATCTTCCCCCGCTTTGCCTCCGAAGGTGGGTGGAACTCGGTAGTATGGCAGCGGACTGCTAGGCGCTGCCCTCGGAGTGGCTCCTTCTTCTGGCATGTCGAAGATGGTCACGGCTGATGGCGGGAGGCCGGCAAGTCGACGGCTTCGACGAAGCTGCGGCAGTGATGGTTCCGTTGTTGTGAGCGATACCCCGCACCTATATATATATATATATAATATATATATATATATATATATATTCAGGCTACTGTATGACCACTGCAGGACGAAGGCCTCTCCCTGCAATTACCAATTACCCCTGCCCTGCGCCAACCGATTCCAACTAGCACCCACGAATTTCCTAATTACATCGCACCACCTAGTCTTCTACCGTGCTCTAAGGCGCTTCCCTTCTCTTGGTACCCATTCTGTAACCCTAATGGTCCAACGGTTATATAACCTGCGCATTACATGACCTGCCCAGCGCAATTTTTTTCTTAGTGCCAATTAGAATGTTGGCTGTACCCGTTTGCTCTCTGATGCAAACGGCCCTCTTTCTGTCTCTCAACGTTATGCCTAGCAATCTTCGTTCTATCGCTCTTTGTCCTGTCCTTAACTTGTTCTCATGCTTCTTTGTCAGTCTCCAAGTTTCAGCCCCATATGTCAGCACCGGTAAATGCACTGATTGTACACCTTCCTTTTCAATGATAATGGTAAGAACCCAGTCAGGAGCAGACAATGTCTGCCGTATGCGATCCAACCCATTTTTATTCTTCTGTAAATTTCCTTCTCATGATCAGGGTTCCCTGTGATTAATTTACCTAGGTAAACGTACTTCTTCACAGACTAAAGAGGTTGACTGGCGATCCGGAACTCTTGATCCGTGCCCGGTTATTCATCATTATCTTTGTTTTCTGCATATTTATCTTCAATCCCACTCTTACACTAGCTCTGCTAAGGTCCTGAATCATTTTTGTAACTTGTCTGCAGTGTTGCTGAATAGAACAATGTCATCGGCAAACCGAAGGTTCCTGAGGTATTCGCCGTCTATCCTTACTCCTAAGCCTTCCCAGTTTAATAGCTTGAATATTTCTTACAAGCACGCGGTGAATAGCATTGTAGAGATTTTGTCTCCTTGTCTGACCTGTTTCTTTATAGGTATCTTTCTACTTTTCTATTGGAGAATTAAGGTAGCTGTTGAATCTCTGTCGATCCTGAACTCTTGTTTCATTGCCCGGCTATGGATCATTGTCTTTGCCTGCTGCATATTAATCTTCAACCCTAGTCTTATAATCTCGCTGTTAAGGTTCTCAATCATTTCTTGTAACTTGTCTCCAGGGTTGCTGAACAGGACAACGTCAGCTGCAAATCGAAGGTTGCCGAAATATTCGCCGTTGATACTTACCCCTAAGCCTTACCCAGACTCGAATATTACTTCCAAGCATGCAGTGAAGTTATATATATATATATATATATATATATATATATATATATATATATATGTATGTATAATTACGCGAACGAAGGATAACTGCAGACAGCTCGAGAGCCAGAGAGCGTTCGTCGTCTGCGTCGGGGCGCCCGCGTGCATCGTCCACCAGAAACACGCAATATGCATGTATCATTACTCCCGGCGGCAGAAGCATCGTCCCGGTGCGTGTAAATATCGGTGATAGCAGGAGAGTAATATGGTTTCAGGCGTGCGACATGCACAACGTCAATGGAACTTGGGGCAGATGAGGCACTGGTACTGACTGGGACGATTTCCCACGTAACTGGGGTCACGGCACGCAGCACTTGATATGGGCCTGTGTACCGAGACAGGAGTTTTTATGACAGGCCGACAGGCGCGAGTAGAGGAAGTTCCAGGCAAAGGGTACCGGCAGAACAGTCGATCAAAGCTGAACGCGCCATAAGAAATTCGAGTCCGAAGATTAGGTCATGGGGAAAATTGGTCGACACTGTAAAAAGAACGGGAACGTGACGGTGGGCGCTACTGATACGGGAAGTACACATTCTATTGACGTCAACAGTGTTACCATCGGCCAAGCCTCCTGTAGTAGCAGGCGTGAGAACCTTCCTCAGTCGACGACGGAGGTTACAACTCATTATGGACAACTGGGATCCAATATCTATTAACGCCGTCAAAGGGACACCGTCGACATGAACATCAAGTTCTGGTTCGTTGGGAGCGTTAATGGAGGATTTCGACACGACGAAGATAATGTAGCACTACCTCCAGGAGCTGCATGGTCTAGTTTTCCGTCCGGGAGGTTCCATAATTGGTCGGCGACGAATAGCGGCGTGGTTGAGGTGGCGGGGACCGACGGCGCTGAGGAGACGGCGAGCGAGCAGGACGACTGACATCGACGGATACGTCAGAGGTAGGAGGCATACGGCGAGGCGAGCAATGGCGCGGGTCGGCACATGGGCGAAGAGACGGGGAAATTGAACTCGAATACGGTGACGTCCAGGAAGTGCGGCAGTGGCGAGCGACGTGGCCAATGCGGAGGCAACGGAAGCAAATGGGCTTGTCGTCCGGAGTTCTCCACTCAGCAGGATTGCGGTATCTGGGAGGGGAATGCATATCGCTGTGAGGTGTAGCAGTAGCTCTCGGCACCGGTCGGGCGTCACGTCGGGAGACGGAACAGGCAGCAGGAAAACCTAGGTTTGCGAATTCTTGCCGCACAACTGCCCGAATGCGAGAGATCGCTGGGGCTGGTTGGTCAATGGTGAGGTCAAGTGGGCGTGGATGGAACGGCGCAGGACTTGTAGCCTTGAGCTCGCGGCGAACAACACGTGTGACGTGCTCATTTAAGGATGGTGAAACGGTAACGTCCACGCAAGACGACGTCGCAGTCGTGTTAGGGAGCCTGGAGAACTGCGCAATGACGCCGCGGCTTTTGGCGAGCTCAAAGCGGCGGCATTCCTTGACATTGACGTCGATGGTGGACACATTGTTGAAGTTCAACAAATTGAGCGCGTCGTCCGCGACCCCTTTGAGTACGTGGCCAACTTTCTCAATCTCGGCCATTTCGTCGTCGACTTTCCGGCAAAGTCCATGCACGTCCTGTATTTATGAGACATACGATTCAGTAGAAGGCTGAAGTCGGGTAGCAAGCTCTTTTCTAGCAGCCAGTTGCCGACCGGGTGGATTTCCAAAGAGGTCGCTGAGCTTCTCCTTGAAAGCGTCCCAGCTAGAGATCTCGTCCTCGTGTGTCCGGAACCAGACACGAGGAGTTCCGCCCAAGTAGAAGAGGACATTCGCTAGCATAATGGTAGGGTCCCAGCGGTTGATTCGGTTAAGACGTTCATACAGGCTGAGCCAGTCCTCAACGTCCACATTATCTTGGCCGGAAATTGTGCCAGGATCGCAGGGATTGGTAACCGTAAGGTACGTGGTTGTCGGGGTTGCAGGAGTAGAAGCAGACGAGGTGTCATCACCGGGAGCCATGGCGAAAAACAGGACGGTGCGGCCGCTGCGGAGCTCCGTGGCGAGGACGGGGAACGGCACCCTCCACCAAAATGTTAAGCGAACGAATGATTAAGAACTGGAGACCATGTACAAGCTCTATTTACAAATGATAACTGCAGAGCTGGTCAGTTCAGCGGACAGCTGGAGAGCGAGAGAGCATTCGTCGTCTTCGTCGGGGCGCCCGCGTGCATCGTCCACAAGAAACACGCAATATGCATGTATCAATATATATATATATATATATATATATATATATATATATATATATATATATATATATATATATATATATATATATATTGTAAGCACTATTAACGTACTGCATCGTTTCCATTTGTACATAGCCATCATCATCTTCCCTGTTCTTCGACTTCTTCGCGCATGAGCTGGGGCGTTGCCTTTTTTGGAAATAAGCAGCGCTGGACAATTTGGTCGGTCTCGGTATTGTAAAGTGGTGGAGGTACGTCAAGACCCCGACGTCCTCTCGCGTTCCGGTCCTTACTGGAGCTACGTTCCGGTCGCCGCCTGCGCCCGGCTACCCCTACAACGATGGACACTTCCAACCCCGGCCCTTCCGGCGCCTCTAACCCTACCACACAGACGACCCCGCCTGCGGCGCCCTCTTTGACTGTGACGAGCCCTCAGCGCGATCCTTCTGTCTTTGCGGGACTCCGCGGTGATGACATCGACGATTGGATCGACCACTACGACCACGTGAGTTCTTGCAATAAGTGAAACGACACCCAGAAATTGAGGCACGTCGCATTCTACTTGACCGATGTTGCAAGGACGTGGTATTTCAACCACGAATCCGACATCGCGGATTGGTCCACGTTTATCTCCAAGCTGCGGCAAATCTTCGCTTCCTCGTCTGGCTTTGCAGAAGTCGCCAAACAGAAGCTGGGTGCGCGCCTCCAACTTCCACAGAAGTCTTACACCTGATACATAGAGGATGTCTTGGCTCTGTGCCGCCGCGCGTACCCTAGCATGACGGAAGCCGAACGCGTTCGTCGTATTTTAAAAGGCACTGGGTCTGTCGCGCTAAACGCCTTAATTGTGCAAAATCCGACTTCTGTCCAAGACAGCACTTCCACGTGCAAACGCCTAGACGAGCTGCAGTCTATTCGTCTTCAACATGACATCAGCGATCGTCAGGTTCCTATTCTCCAGATCTACGTGCTCTTATCCGCACCATCACCCGCGAAGAGCTTCGAATACAAGACCTAAGGCGTCAACCTGCAGCTTGCGCTCTAACCCCCCCTTTCGACTTGCGCGAGGTCATAAAGCAAGGGTTGACAGCGATGACTACACCCAGGACGCATCTTGCTCCGGTAGCGCACCCCACACCTACCTACGCTGATGTTGCTTCGCTACCCACCCCTACCGTGACCTCCGTGCCTACTGACTTTATCTATGACCATTTGGCTTCGATGGGAACCAGAGCACTTGCTGCGCCATTCTACACTCAGTGGCGTCCACCTCGTCCTGCTTGTTTTTACTGTGGTATACGCGGCCATATATCTCGCTTCTGCCGCCGTCACCTGCAGGATGAAAGACGAGGCTATGCTGAACACGAGAGAGACCACACTCGCTGACCAGAAGCCTACTATGCCGAATCGTACTCGTTCCCTCAACACCGTCCTCCGTCTCCTCCAGCTGCTCCCGATCTGCCTCATAGTTCCCGTTCGGCCAGACGTCGTTCTCCATCGCCTTACCGGCGCTGTACATCACCGCTTCGCCCCACTTCCCATCTTGTCGAACAGCACTCGGAAAACTAACTGTTGCAGTTTTTGGAGGAGAACTGCTTCCTATCGGTTTTCAAAAATTCCTCCTGTTCGCCCGGCCAACATGCTTTCTGTAACTGTCGAAGGTGTTCCCGCGTCAGCTCTCATAGATACCGGTGACGCAGTTTCTGTTCTTCGTAGTGATTTGTGTTCCCGGCTGCGGAAAGTAAAAACGCCTTATCTTGGACCTATTTTGCGTGATGCTAATAATGCATTCATTCACCCCGACGGACAGTGTACTGCTCATGTTCTCATCGATGGCATACGCCACCATATTGAGTTTCTCATCCTTCCAACGTGTATCCATGAACTTATACTGGGTTGGGATTTCCTACATTCTGCTTCAGCCGTCATTTCATGGAGCAAGGAAGTTGTCCATATCATGGATACAGCGCTTGCACCTGTTACGGACTCTTCACTTTCATGAGTGAACTTGGCCATCGCTGCAGATTACGTCCTGCGTCCTGGTCACGAAGGCGTTGTAGCCGCCACATCCAGTCTGATCGCCGACGGAGCCGCCCTAGTCGCCCCTTCTCGCTGTACTTCTCGCGGAATTCTCATTGCCACCTGTCTCGTCCGGTTTTCACGTGGCCACGCCCTTCTGTCTGCTTGCAACACGACCCCAGATCCAGTGATGCTGCCCAAAAGGGTGACTGTGGCAACCCTCGCCGACACTCAACCTATCTCTGTAGTCACGCTTTGCCCTTCTTCGCCAGCACCAACCTCAGGTTTGGATGATTCTTTCTCTCCTCCAGCCGTTCTTGGTGCTGACCCAGCAGCCGCGCAGTCCGAAGCCTTACTGGTGGTCTTGGCCAAGCACAAAGCCTGTTTCGATAGCTGTTCCCCTGTGTTGAGCCAAACTTCTGCGGCTACACACCCCATCGAAACCGATGGTCCCGCTGTAATACGACGACGCCCCCAGCGTGTATCGCTGTCCGAACGAAATGTCATTGAACAACAGGTTGCTTACATGCTTGCGCGCAAGATAAGACCTTCATCTATCCCATGGACGTCTCCCGTGGGTCTGGTAAAGAAAAAAGATGGCCCCGTTCGCTTTTGCGTCGATTATCGAGCGCTCAATAAGATCACACGCAAGGTCGTACATCCAATACCTAGAATTGATGACGCTTTGGACACACTACAAGGGGCAGAGTATTTCTCCAGCCTTGATCTTCGATCAGGATATCTGCAAATTCCGATGAACGAGACTGACAAAGAAAAGACCGCATTCGCTATACCAGACGGATTTTATGAATTTAACGTGATGCCTTCTGGCCTTTGTAACGCTCCTGCCACATTTGAGCACATACTTCGGGGTCTAAAATGGAAGACCTGCCTCTGTTATCTGGACGATAGTGTCATATTTTCGTCTGACTTCAGCCAACATCTTCATCGATTAGACGAAGTTCTCAAGTGCCTGGCAAATGCCGGTCTCCAAATCAATACAAAAAATGCAAATTTGCAAGGAAGATCACGAAGGTATTGGTCAACGTCATGTCAAAAGATGGCATCCAGCCAGACCCCGAAAACATTAGTGCTGTTCTCCAGTTTCCTCGCCCCCAGCAACAGAAAGACCTACGTAGTTTCCTCGGCTTGGCGTCATATTTTCGTCAATTTATACGCAACTTCGCTGCAATAGCAGCTCCTCTACACAAACTATTGGTTACCGATGCCTCTTTCACATGGACTAGCGACTGCGAGTCGGCTTTTGAAGCTCTTAAGCGACATCTTACTTCCGGACCAGTGCTTCGCCACTTCGATAATCGAGCCCCCACCATACTCCATACTGACGCAAGCGCACAAGGTATTGGCGCAGTACTTCTGCAACGTAATGCAGCCTCTAAAGAGGAAGCCATAGCGTGTGCCAGCCGAACACTTTCTCCAGCTGAGCGGAACTACACCATTACAGAGCAAGAGTGCCTGGCTATCGTTTGGTCGATCCAGAAATTTCGCCCATACCTTTACGGCCACCACTTCACCACGGTCACCGACCATCATGCTGTGTGTTGGCTGTCATCAGTGAAAAACATGGCAGGACGCTTAGGACACTGGATACTCCGCTTGCGCGAATATGACTTTACAATAACGTACAAGTCTGGAAAAAATCATCATGCAGACGCATTGTCTTCTTGCCCACTCTCGCTCTCTCCCGGTAACGCGCCGTCGTCTTCCCCACCACGTCGTTCCGATGCTACGCCTGCCTCACACCAGCTCTAGATAACGCCCCTGGACCAAGCTACGCTTTCATCACGCTCTGATCTCGTGTCGCTTCAGCGGGTCGACTCCTACTGTCGAGCTCTCATGGATCGCCTTAGTGGGTTCGCCGAACCACCCAACAGCCGCTTGCGATGCCAACTTCGACAATTTAGCCTTCAAGGTGGCGTGCTACACCGCTACGTTTACCACCCAACAGGTCACCGGTTGGTCCCAGTTCTACCTCGCTGCTTTAGCCTGCGAGTATTAGAGGCACTTCACGAAGACGTATCGGCTGGCCACTTAGGCTTCCGGAAGACTTACGACCGCATCATGACCCGCTGCTTCTGGCCTGGCCTATCCACAACGGTGGCCAAATACATTGCCTCTTGTGCGTTACGTCAGCACCGCAAACGCTCGACATCCCCTCCTGCCGGTTTACTACAACCTCACCCTTGCCCGGACGCACCTTTTGAATTTGTTGGTATTGATTTATATGGTCCCTTGCCGTTGACACCCTCCGGTCACCGCTGGATTGTCACTTCGGTCGACTATTTAACAAGATATGCCGAGACTGCGCCTCTGCGATCCGGTACGGCTTTTGAGGTCGCCGACTTTTTTTTTGCGCTCCATCGTCTTTCGCCACGGGGCTCCTCGCGTTCTTCTCAGTGACTGTGGCAAGGCGTTCATTTCCCAAGTTCTCAGCGAAGCCCTTCGGGCCGCTGATACCGCCCACAAATCTATTTCTACCTATCATCCGCAAACCAATGGCCTTACTGAGCGCTTCCACCGTACGCTGTCTCACATGATTTCCATGTACATCCGTCCTGACAATACTGACTGGGATAAAATTCTGTGACATTCGCACATAATACTGCTTTTCAACGGACTACCGGCTACAGCCCTTTCTTCCTCGTGTATGGACGATCTCCTTCCACCATAGTCGACAGAAAATTCTTTTTAGCACCTTTTTCGCCTAACGCGTCGCTTCCAGAAGATTTTGCTGCCCGAGTTGCACATTGCCGTCAAATCCCCGGGAAAGCACAGAAGCTACCCAAGCTGAGCGCAAACGTCGCTGCGACAACAAACGCCGTGATGTACGCTTTCACCCTGGGGACCAAGTCCTGCTTTGGACTCCAGTCCGCACTCCAGGCCTCTGTGAGAAGTTCCTTCAACGCTAATTTGACCCATACACCGTTGTGCAGCAAACATCTGCAGCGAACTATCTCGTCCGCCTAGTACACTCTGTCAATAACCGGCGCCGCCGGAATGCCGAAATTGTTCACGTGTCGCAGATGAAGCCCGTCACTCCCCGTTTAGACAATCTCTAATCTGCGGCCAGGCTGGCCGCTTCCATGACAGGGGGAAGTTAGTGTAAGGACTATTGACGTACTTGGTCGCTTTCATTTGTTCATAGCCATCATCATCTTCCCTGTTCTTCGACTGCGCGCATGAGCTGGGGCGTTGTCTTTTTGGGAATAAACAGCGCTGGACAATTTGGGCGGTCTCGGTATTATAATATATATATATATATATATATATATATATATATATATATATATATATATATATATATATATATATATATATATATATATAGAAAGGTAGGTCCACTGTCGCTGTAGAGGGCATGAGCCGTACTAGAGACAAGTAGACCAACACTTCTCGTGCACACCCCTTCAAAATTGTGTAAAGTGTTCTTTCACATCATCATTGTACATAACCATTGCGTACACTGTATATATTGAAAATCATCTTATACATGGGACATTTAGTTTATGTCGATGTGCAAAACGTGAACAAGGTGAATGCAGGAGCCTGCATTCACCTTGTTCACGTTTTGCTCATCGTCCTGAATTGCCATCTCCCGCATTCCTGGATTTTTCTCTGGATTTAGTTTATGTGTAACTGTGCGTTTGCGTGGGTATATGTGTTTGTATGTTGGTGCGTGAGGACTCGGACAGTACTTACTTTGAAAACCTGCTGTGTTTCGTTTCTTATATGTTATAGTCGGGGTGGAATTGTGCCGTGATTGTACCGTTCGCATCGTTTCTTGTCGAAATAAGGTTTTTCTAAACACACCAAATGACTCACCGAAAGTGTACCAATGAAGGCCACTACAAAAGTATAAGAAGGAAGCGACGCCCGGACGAAGCGAAGACGCCAACGTGGCGGCAACGAATCACGATGAAATACTGGTGACGAGGTCAGTCCTGCTTTTCTTTTTACAGCGAAGCTGTCTGTGACTAGGATGTGGAAATAAAATGTGTCCGTTATGTGGGCCGATCCTGGTGATAGTCCATAAAGGGTCCAAGCTCAATGGCACATATCCCTATGCGCTCGGGGACCTGTAACGTGCGCTTGAACTAATCTTGTCACACGTGGGACCGAAAGAGATCCCAGGCACAAGGGTAAGAACAGATGCCTTTGAAAAAAAAAAAAACAAGAAATGGTTTGTACAACTTTTTCAACAACGACTGTTAAAAAATTTTCGGCGCTAACCGCGCAAACGCGCTAGTGCCACTGCTCGCGTGTTCGTCGTCGTCGTCTTGTTCCACAGCTGGCTCCGTTGCGAAAAAAAAATATATATATAAAGTAATACCATCATCAGCAATGGATCGAGCGTCGTCTGCTTCAACAGCTGGCTCCGCTGCCGCTCATCATTCCAGCGTAGAATTTAACTTCTCTTCGGTCGTCGTAATGAGGAGGCCGCGTATACGAGGGTATGAGCCAGTCATTGTCTTACGTGACTAACATATTTAATAACAGAGGCGATACGCTAATATGTGTGCGTACCTTTATCGCCACGATAAACACAGATTAGAACAATAAATACGTGCGTACCTTTGTTCAATATTCTGGGTCCCCTCTGTGTCGTGCGCTATGAACAGCTTCGCTGGTCATCCGCCTTCACAGAGTGGAATGGCTCTGAATTTTTTTCCTTGCTGTAAGTTTGACTGAACGACGGTTTTCTGCTGCCTGTAATGTGACTCTGCTACATCCATTGTTTATTTGATATTTCCCCACTTAAGAAACAGGGTCCCAGAGGAAATAGAATGTCCAGCAACCGGCTAGACCTGATGCTGCTCCTGCCTATAGACATAAACGGACACCAATGCGAGTTGAGAAACCATGAAACAACTGCATACATAGTACAACGCAGCAGAATTCCCAATTTTTGTGTTTATAGAGCAAAAGCCAAGTGAGAAAGGAATCAACGTTTCATATTTTTACGCGGAATAGGGCCCGAAAGGAACGGGCGGCAAGGAACGAAAGAAGCCGAACCAGGAGAGCACGCCGGTGGCAGATGGAGGAGGCGGTGCTGAATGCCGCGCTGAGTTGACCGTTGTCGCGATGTACGGACAGCGGGATGTTCGGCCAAAACAAGGAGTGAAACGCTAGACGGCGAGAGCCCGAAAGACTCCCCCGTTGTTTCGGCGTAGTTTTTTTTTTTTTTCGCTTAAGGGGCCAAGTGGGAGAACTGAAGAGCCAAGATGCTGGTAAGAAACAAATTAAAAACGAACAATAGGGATGGGGAGCAGGAATCCTCTGAGGGGGGGAGGGGCAAGTGATAAGCACGGCGCTTCTATACCCGTGGTGTCTCCGTGAAGCAGCCGACAGGTTCGTGCAGCGCTTGCCCCCCTCACCGCCACAATGGCAACGCGCCGTCCAACAGCGGCCCGTGTCGCGGATCGCGCATGGCCCGTGAACCGTCTGTTGTTCACCGGTCTCCTGAAAATTATTAACCGGAAGCAGGTGTTCTTTTCTTTTTGTGACATTAAGTGGGCAGGGTCCCGCAACACGACATCGCAAGGGCCGGTATCGCAAAAACTAACGCGAAAGTCCCGCAACTTCTCAAACGTTCTAGGAGCTAAAGTTCCTAGAGCTCCTTGCAAACGAATTCCTAATGTTCACCGCTCCGCTGGTCGACAGCAAATACTCGTAGTATGTGTAACTCGCACCGAAAAGCTTGCGCGCCAAGGACGATGCCGTGGAAAACAGTGTCATGGCACGTGTTACCGTTAAACATGTGCGAGACACTGAAAGTCCTGGGATTCGTTTTGCATTGGGTACAGAGACACGGTGATACATTTCCTGTGTTTGCTCAGCCTCCGTCGCGGATCGGTAGAAGCATTTATTAGTTTTATTATCGAAAGAACTAAATGGGTCTATGTCCGTGTTGCAACTGATATAGTGAGCGCGATAGTACTTCTTGTGATTAACTGTTCGCAGTGATTTCGTGCATCTAATCCGGACGGAGTTGCTCCGCGTTTACGTACGGCGGAGGAGCGGCTGTGGCGTTCCGCTGCCGACAAGATTCCCTGCCGCCGCATTTGGGCGAGGGCGCAATGCACGCACACCCCTGGTGGTGGCTGCATGCTGCTAATCACGAGGCCGCGGGTTCAAATCCCGGTTGCGGCGGCCGCATTTCGATGGGGGTTGAAATGCAGAAACGCTAGTGTACCGTGCATTGGGTGCACGTTAAAAGTTCCCGGGTGGTTAAAATTATTTCCGAGTTCCCCACTACGGCGTGACTCATAATCGGATCGTGATTTTGGCGTGTATAACGGTAGAATTTAATATAATTTGCACAGACACAACTATCTTCAGTGAGAAACTGAGTCGTGAAACGCACAAGAAAAGACAAAGAACGAGGAAGAAAAACGGCACTAACAACTGATAATTACCACCGAGCGTCTAATGCTACATTTAGAAGCTTGCTTTAGGAGGAAGCTTTAGCTCGGGTGCTCCAATCTAAATACATGTAAAAGGAGAATTAGTTTTTCTCGGCAACCACTGCACAAAATTTGACGAGGATTGTTGAATTTGAAAGAAAAACTTAAAATCTAGTGACTGCTGGTTTCGAATTTTTTATTTATGTCGTCAAATTTTTATTAAAATTTGGGAGAAATCTAAAATTTTCAAGAAACGAAACTATCAAGTTTACAACTCTGTAACTCAGCAACGAAAAATCGTAATACAATTCTGTGAATTGGATTTAATAGTACATCTAAAGCGGAAAAGACTAATATGTTACAATTGAAGCTAACAAAATTTGTAATATATAAATACAGCTTTCGCAGAACCCTTGTAAACAAGACAACACATTCACGTAAGGCGTAAATTGATATATCGAATTGGTCCCCTTTGAACGATCTAATGGATGCCATTTACAGAAGCGCGATATCTGTTCTTGATGCAGAGCTATGAATTTGTAAACTTCGTGCTTATATTTTTTTCAAACTGTGGAATATTTGAAAATCTTTCTGACAAAATTCAAGCACTAAATCGAAATTCTGCTTCCAACAGTCACTAGAATTCAGCTTTCTCTCTGAAATGCAACAAATTTAATTAAAATCGGTCCAGGGGTTATTTCAGACGAACGTTTTCGCGTTTTACATGTATTTGAATAGGCCGCGGCGGAGTTGGGCCCGAGCTTCCTCTTAAGATTGGAACGCGATAGCATTCAAAAATCCCCGACTGCTTCTCACGCTTCCCCGCAACTGGAGCGTATGTAACCGTAATGATTACTGCAAAGTGCTGGTCGCGAACGCTATGCACGAAGGCGGGCTTTCTGGTAGAAAGGCGGCCTCTTGCGTGGGCCGCTATGCGTGCGCCATCCGGAGGTATTGCAAGGAACCAAGCGCGCCGGTCCGTGGCCTCCTAGATAAATTGCGGACGCCGTAGTCAGTCTATAAATGGTAGAAACGCTGGAAAAGGAGTGTCTCTAAGTTTTCGCGTAACAGAATTATGTTTCCTCGTATAGTCAAACTACAACCTGGCGCTATCATGTCTGTAGGTTGTGTGTAAGTCGCACTTTACAATTTTTCAGCGTATTTCAGCTTGAGGAATTCAACTAGTTCAGTAGTTTCCTTGCGCCACATGGAGGGTCTGGGTTTCGTAGTTCGAAGAACTTTGTCGAAACAACGTCCGACGCTGGATTTTCTGCGGCACGGGCCCTCAACGCTGTTGCGTTAAAACTCGTGCTTTGTCGATGCTTTTTCAACGCGACGGCTCTAAGGGTCCCGCGTCGCAGAAAAACCGGCGTCCGTTGCCGATATACGTCCGGCGTACGTCACTTCGCTAAAAGAGTTTCGAACCGAAGCCCGACTCCACTCTTCTACCCGCAAAGTTGCTCACGCCTCGTCTTTTTTTCTTTGCAAAGTTATTCCTCGGAATTTTGAGAATGGCGGCCAACAAACAAATGTAATGAAAAAAAAAAACACCGACGTGGCATATATATTATGTTAACTCAGACTGAAGTGTTAAAAGCGCGATACAATGAGAGAATTTCGACCAATTTCTGGCCGCGAGACCAGAAAGCTTGCCTTCTTGCAGAGCGTTCGCCGCCGGCGTTTGCCGGTAACCGTTACGGTTACATAAGCTGAAGTCACCGGGAAGCATGAAAAGCAGTCGGGGGTTTTTTAATGCTATGGCGTTCCACTTTTAAACTTAAGCGTCTTAAGCGTTTTAAGCTTTAAACTTAAACTTAAGTACGTTAAAGCTTAAGCGTCCTCGAATTTTTTCCGGTGGGTGCGTCAGGTGAGAATTTGGGGACAAGAGATGAAGAAGTGTTGTAGTTACCTCAGGGACCGGTGTCGTGTAAGGTGGGGCATCAAAGGCGTAAGTCTGTCGCGTTTTCACGGTCGGTAGAGCGTGATACTTTTGTTCAAGTGCATGTCTCCGTGAACCTTCACTTTTAAAAGTGGCGTGATGCACAGACACATACAAGAAGAGCCGTCATTTAGCAGAGGGCAGCCAAATGACAATTTTTTGCACGCGGCACTGACCGAAAAGCAGTACTGGCGCGCTACTTCAATATTTCCTTCAATATTTACAGAATATATTATTATGACTCATAAGAATTCCAAATTGATTGCACTCAAGAGGGAATTGAACAACTTGAAAATTAGCCTGTTTTGAGAGGGCGTCTGATGCGCGCAGCGAATAACTTAGGGTATTTTTTAGCAGGAAAGCATACATGAAAGTCGTGCAATCGTAGTCTGAGCTCCAGAAGATCATAGAGGCACGAGGCTAGCAAATTCACATACGCAAGTTGGCACATGTCATCAGAGAGTAAGAAGGAAATCCACCCCGGTGGAACTTTCTGACCATCGGCTCAACTTGCACAAAATGGTGGCCAGAATTATTTATTGAATGGTTAATTGGCGGATAGGGATGTATTTGAAATATTTGGCAACTATTTTTCCAAATATTAGTTAATGATGAATTTTACAGTGATTAAACAGTGATGATATGAGATTATCGTCTCGCTTGGATAGGGGTGATTCCTGCGGACACCGTGGGCCACGACACTCCTGCTATGCTTGCGCACTCATGCAGAACACGTGTGGCAGTTCAATCAACTTCGTGTGGACAATGATGTTTACTTCTGGGACATCACTGGCATTCGGGCTCTGCGTGTATCTGAACCTTCTATGGAATGACATTATTTTCAATCTGCATTAATGACCTGCCATTCACTGTAACCTCTGTAATACGTCTTTTCGCTAATGATTGTGTCCTTCACCGCCTAGTCAATAACGTCGCTGATGTGTCCTGTCTTCAGGAAGATCTCTTTCATATTCAAGACTGGTGTCCTACATGGCTCATGTCCCTGAACATTAGTAAGACTGTACACATTTAATTCGACCTAAATAAGTCCCCCCTGCCTAGAAGATTAATAACTTTACTATATCTACCACCGACTCCTTCAAGTACTTCCCACCTCTCCAAAGATTTTCCTTGGATAAATAATTTAAGCCACATAATTAATTCAGCCAACAAAATTCTTGGTTATATGCGCCGTAGTCTCTTCATGGCACAACCACCCGTCAAATCAGTTGCCTATAAAACGCTCGTGCAACCGAAACTTGAATATGCATGTGCTATCTTTGACCCTCACCAAACTAATCTCACTAAAGCCCTTGAATATGTTCAAAACAGTGCTGCTATATTTATTCTTTCAGTTTACTCATATCACACTAGCGTTTCATCACTACAATCTAAACTAGACATATCGCCTCTTGCCTCTCGTCATCACATCTCTCACCTATGCCTCTATCACAGGTTTTTTTTTAACAGCGGAGCTGTTTAAACTTTCGATCCACCGTGGAGCGTTACCAGAAAACTCGGCCCAGCTGTGCGCCGCCTCTCGTTGCTTAGCAACCACCTGCGAGCGCACCGAGTCACCTAACTTCCTCGAACCGTACACGCGTATGGCGGAGCCGTGACGTCACAGGCTCGGAACAGTCGGCGCGGCGAGAAACCTCTCGCCTCCCCTACTCCATGCGTACGTGCTGCTGCCATGGGAACACCGAAGAAAGTCCGGGCGCCTGGAGAAGAAGCGGCTTTCCAGGAAGAGCGCCCTACTGCCAAGCGAGAAGCGATGCGTCGCCGCCGAGCTGATCCGGAACACCGCGCCGAAGCTGTGGCTGAGTAGACGCGACGCCGAGTCGAAGATCCCGAGTTTCCGTCCAGGGAACACGAGAGTCGGCGCCTGAACGCTCGAAATCACCGAGAAAGCGATTCCGGCCTACGTCTGCTCGTAAATTTGCAGCGTCATGCCGGCCAAGACAACTTAGCAAAACCTAGCATAACCTCGTAAAACCTAGAAACAACTTAGCCATGCCTACCATAGCCTCGCAAAACCTAGAAACGACTTAGCCAAGCCTACCAACAACTTAGCCGAAACCTAGCACGTCACAAAACCTACAAACAACTTAAGCAAGCCACGTTAAAGCTAAGTGATCACAAGCTCCACTGTTGACTCCAACCTTGTACCACTAGTGCAAGCTGCGCACATTTTTTTCTTTCTCAAACCTTCTTTAACTGCCTTGTACCGCTACCTGTGCATCTGGTACACAGCGCTCAACCAGGTATAATAATTCGCAACTGCAATGCAAAATGTGCACATCTCGACGCTACGCGGCGCGCATGTCACATCACGAGTCTCCTAGCGCGCTAGGACGCGTTTGTAGGGCATTTTCCCGCTGCATCCTAGCAAGCGCTTGCGTGGCTCACTTGTAGACCCCCACGATGCGGGTTCGGTTTGATCCCGACGGGAACTAGGCAGTTAGCAGCGGGATGGCGCTAAGGGCCGCGTGTGGCAGAAAATCCGGTGTCGGCGTACATCGTCGGCCCCAGCGTCGCGTGAGGGAAAATTGCCGGCTATGATGTTACGCGAAAGAAGAAGCATACGCCTATTCACAGGTAGCTTTTAATGGCATAGCCAACCAGCCTAGAGCAGCGAAAGAAACTCTTCTTCGTCGTCTCCAAGAGCACCTTCAGCGTCCTCTTCTTCCCACATTACAGTCTGTCACATCACCCTCGTCGGAAAAAGCACCTCATTGGTGCAGCTCATCGGTCTGAGAAAGGTAGGGTTTGAGACGGCTGACGGGGAGGATGTCAGAGAGAGGTGAAGGCACGGTGGCATACAGTGGAGACACTTCATATGTGACAGGGGCACCCGGCGAAGGATACCGTCAGGGCCGTAGTATCGCGAGAGGAGTTTCTCCGAAAGACCAACACGCCAAGTTGGAGACCAAACTAGTGCAAGAGCACCTGGTTCGTACTCCCCGTCGTGATGGAACTAGTCGTAACGGCACTTCTGGCGTGTCTGCGAAGAATAAATACGAAATACGAGTGCGGGCAATCTGGGGTGCTTTGGTCACTGTGGCTACGACATACCTAGTGTACTCTGTCGGTGAGTCGAGTGTGGTCGAAAGGAGAGTCTCGAAAGGAAAGTCGACTCACGGCCGAAGAGCAGATAGAAGGGTGAGTAGCGAGCTGTGTCGTGGCGCGAGGAATTATAGGCGAACGTGACAAATGGTAGAGCAGTGTCCCAGTTGCAATGATCGGAAAAAACATACATTGCTGGGATGTCAGTTACTGTGCGGTTCAGGTGTTCGGTAAGACCGTTAGTTTGAGCATGGTAAGCGGTAATAAGCTTGCGTTTAGTTGTACATGGTCGAAGTAGGTCGTCTATGACTTTGGCAAGAAAGTATCTTCCGCGATAGGTGAGAAGTTGATGAGGTGCACCGTGGTGTAAGAAGACGTCGTGAAGCAAAACGTCAGCGACGTCTGTAGCGCAACTAATCGGTATGGCTCTAGTAAAGGCATAGCAGGTTCCACCTATTTCCGTCATTTGACATAGGGAATGGCCCGAGAAGATCAACGCCAACGCGAAAAAAAAAAGGGTCCGTTGGTATATCCAAAGGCTGCAGCAGACCAGCAGGATGTACAGCTGGTCCTTTACGGCGTTGACACGACTAACACGCGGTAACATAGCGCCGGACGGAGTGGTTGAGACGGGGCCAGAAAAACCGTCGCCGAATTCGGTCATAGGTCCGATTGACGCCAACGTGTCCAGTGGTTGGAATGTCGTGCAGTTGCTGGAGGACAATCTGTCGAAGATGAGACGCATTGACGGCTAGGAGCTCGGGCCCGTCGGGGTGCATGTTGCGGCGATACTGGATGCCATTTTGTAGCAGTAACATGCTAAGGGATGCATCAGACGGATCAGAGAGCAGGCTTTCAATAATGTACTGTAACGATTCATTGCGTCGTTGTTCAGCACAGTTGTCGTGATATAAGAACAGCGATGTTTCATTACCTGCAAACATATCACTGTATGCCTCATGCGACTACTGTTGCCTCATGTTGCACCCGCTATTCTTCTTCATGGACACCAACTTCGAACCAGACTTGACATTGTGGGATTGCCTGACAAATGTTTCAGCACGGACCCTTCAAAGGCACTACAGCAGTTGAGACAGCGCGTCAAGAACAAGCAAATGAGGTCGAAGCGGTACACCGATGAAAAATGCGGTGCGAAGGAACCCAACTTCGTTGTTGGTGACTACATGCGGGTTAAATTACCTGCAGTTCATGGGAAGCTATCTTCACAGTTTTCTGTGCCCAAGAAAATTATTGAAAAGCGTGGACCCGCCTCCTACCTCTTGGAAGATGGGCGTGTGTGGAATGCTTCCAAATTAGCAGCCGTTCACCGTGAAGCTATCAGCAGAATGAAATTCGGTACCACTGCTGTCATGAACTGGTCACCGGCATCCGATCGTTCAACTATTGCGGCTGTAACCTGACACATTAAGCGCAGATAATGCACCACTGAACCCTGAACCACCTGCTGCAGGGCGCACGCTTAAAGCTTCATTTAATTTGCCAGGATGCGAAGCGCGCACGAGGAGAAGCGCCCGCAACAAGAAGACACCGAAGAAGCTGCAGGACTGCATTAGCAAGTAATGGACGACCGTTTCTTTTTTTTAAAGAGGGGATATGTTATATAAGGCGTCGCTGCCAACCGCAGCGCCATTAGAAGGCGCGTGCTTGGAGCCGTCTAAAAGGGAGGAGAAAAGGATCGAATATACGCAGAGACTGAGTAATGTCTCCATTGCTATCGTACTGAGTAATATGCACGATATAACACCCTGCTTATCTTTCAGTGCATACATCTTGATTCGTCCTATGCCAGGTATCCTTCTCACCGATTTCAGGCTTCGTCCACTTTTTACGGCTTCTTCAGTCTTTCTTACGTTATAATTTCTAAGATCACTTATTTTCGCTTTGTTGATCGGTTTTGACAGTTCCGCTGATTCTTATATCTTGAGTTGGACACTTCCATTCTTTATCGCTTCTTTATTAGGTCCTTTGTTACTTGGGAGAGCATGCCTATTGATTGCCTTGGTGCCTTGCCTCCCACTTCACATTCTGCCTCTGAAGCCAGCCTCATTACGGTTTCATTCATAACCTGTATGTCATCATCATCATCTCTCTGTTCTAAGGCTGCATAGTTATTTGCAAGTACCAGCCTAAATTTGTCTGTATTTACCCTAATTGCCTTTCACTTCACCTGCTTTTTCTTGACCAATTTTACTCTTCCTCTGTTCAAATTCAGGTGAATCCTAGTCCTCACTAACCTATGATCACTGCACTTTACCCTACCTATCACTTCTATATACTGCACTATGCTAGTATCGGCAGAAAGTATGAAATTAATTTCATTTCTTGTTTCATCATAAGGGCTTTTCCAGGTCAACTTTCTGTTGCTACGTTTCCTGAAGAAGGTGCTCATTATTCTCGCCTTATTCCTTTCTGCTAATTCTACCAGCATCCCTCCTCTAGCATTTCTAGAATCGACACCGTAGTGGCTAATTGCCTGTTCACTCGCCTGCTTTCTCCCCACTTTTGCATTGAAATCACCCATTACTACTGTATACGCCTTTGCACTTTTCTCATCGCTAATTCAACATCTTTTTAAAACTGATTTACTTCCTTATCGTCGTGACTGGATGTTGGAGGGTAGGCTTGTACTACCTTTAATCTATGCCTCTTATTAAATTTGATTACGGCTACAGCTACCCTCTCATTAAAGCTCTAGAATTCGTCAATGTTGCCCGCTATGTCCTTATGGATTAGGAATGCTACCCCGTATTGCCTCTTATCAGGAAGACCTCTATAGCAGATGACATGGCCTTTATTTAGCAATATGTAAGCCTCACCAGTTCTTTTAATCTCACTAAGGCTGATAATATCCCAAACAATGTCGTATAGTTCATCAAAGAGTCCTGCTAAGCTAGCCTCACTCGCCACGGGGCCACGGCAGCGCCACTGCGATCCTACGCTCACCGCTGATGTTTATACAGGTTGGCTACTATGACGCTTATTCTTATCGTGACGATGATGTCTGTCTTTTAGCGGTGTCGTGGCCACCTCATGTTTTGAAAAGTGTTCGCGCTTGTGTGTCGTATCTGATGTGCCTGCTTGTTCTGGGAGGTGATCGTGAGCTTAACCCGGGACATATGACCAAGGCTCAAGAGGAAAAGCTAGACCTTGTGGCTGGCTCTATCTTGCGTGTTGAAGCTAGCAATTCAGTACTTCAAGAATCTGTTAACAAGGTGCTTCAAATTCATGTAGAGTTAAAGAATGATTTAGAAAAACTGATAAAGCGTGTCCTTGATCTATAGCAGAAATTTGCAGCAGCCCCACGTGCTCAGTTCATCGCGAGCAGTGACAACGGTCTCATAGGTGTACAAGAAAAAACTGACGACCTGGAAAATCGCTCTAAGCGGTCTAACGTTCCCTTTTATGGCTTAACAGATCCGGCGAGGTAAGAAACTTAGGAAAAGTCTGAACGACTCGTAAATAATTTCTGTACCGAAAAACTTGGGCTTACCGTGACGTCGATCTGGAGAACACATCATTTGGGCCACTTTTCGTATGAGAAGAAGGGGCCTATCATAGCCGAATTCTTCAATGAGAAGGAAGTTAAGCTGGTTCTGAGCCGCGGCCATAAGTCCAAAAACACGAACTTGAGCATTTCGCGAGGTTGCTCGGAGGCAGTTCGCGAAAAGCGACGGAAACTTCTCCGCTTCTCGCGAACTATAAAGAAAGACGGAGATCGAGTACTTCTTGTTTTCAACAAACTGCATTTCAACAATGACGTTTGCGAGTGGAACACCAATGAAGGCCAGGCTGTTCTTGTTTCCCGTCGCAGGGATGAATGATGTTCCTCTTTTGTTTCCTTAACCTCAGGTTCATCTTCCAGCTCACCCGTAAAATTGCATTGTAGCACTGATAATAAATTTTCCTTTTTATACACAAACGGTACGAGTTTTGTCGCTAATGGTATTGCACGCTCAACGCTCATCGATTCATTCCAGGCTTCTTTAGTGTTACCAAGACCTGGCTCAACGACACCAATCACGATAACAGCATCTTTACGAGTGAATCCACTTTCAAGCTTTTTTCATGTGACAGACAACAGCGTAGAGGGGGCGGTGTGACCATCGTGATAAAGGAAGCATTCATTGCCGCACCCATAATTATCGATTCTTTTCTTGAATGTACTTGGATTTCCTTGAAGGGTGCTGCATTTCGTTTCATCATTGGTGTTTTTTACTGTCCACCCGACATGTCTGGTACATTTTCCGATGAGTATCATCGGGTACTGAGCGAGGTGGGTGCGCTTTTTCCGAGGTTGGTAATTATCATATTTGGAGATTTCAATTTTCCCAATATCGATTGGTTGACGCTCTCCGTATCGGCCACGGATGCGGCCGCACATACCTTTCTCGGCAGTTGTCTTGACTTTTCATTAACCCAACTTATTAGCCAACCAACACAATCCACTGAAACTTCTGCCAATATACTAGGCTTAGTTTTAACTAACAATCCTGATATATATTCCGACACAACTCATGAAGAAGGCATTGCTGACCATGATGTTATAAGTGGATGCATTACGTTTTGTGTGAGCAAAAGAGCAATTACCAAAAGGAAAATAAGATATTACGGTAAAGCCAATTTCGACGCAATTAACAATGCATTAACAACATTTTCAAATAAATTTCTGCATGATTTTCATTCACGCTCCATTGAACAAAACTGGGTCCTCTTTAAAGCCACCCTCAGTTCACTCATTAACACGTTCATTCCTATGTTATCAATTTCCTACAAAAGCAGTTCTCCTTGTTTTAACAACAAGCTTCGGCGGCTCAATAACAAGAAAGAGACTGTACAGGCGGGCAAAACTGACTGGTCTGATAAACACAAAGCGTGTGAAAAGGCTTATAAGGCATTGCTAAAATCTACTCGGCATAACTTTTTTCTCATGATATACCGTCCATGCTAAAAAATTATAATTGTTGCTTTTGGCGTGTTGTGAACCCTGGAACTCGCGCCGACGTCAGTTTTACTGATTCTTATGGTGTTCCTATCCCCACTTCAGATTGCGCTCAACTTCTTAATGATACGTTCGTAACAATTTTAACTCGTAAAAACTTTACTCATTCCCAGCTTTAAATACATTAGTGGGAACCACAATGCCCGAGGTAGTCATCAGTGAGTCTCATGTTTTATCTGTACTAACGAATCTTAAAACGTCATCTAGTGCCGACCACTTAGGTTTCCATAATAAAATTTTAAACAATACATCGCATAGTATTTGTTCTATGTTAACCGCTTTATTTTAGAGCGCAGCTCTTTGGCGTCCGTTCCTGGGTTTCGCGTCGTCGTCGTCGTCGGCGTCGGCGTCGGCCTCGTAACCAGCTCCGCCCCCCTTTCATCCCCCCAGCGCTAGCAGCGACCGACTGATACCGCTGGATGCCGCTGTCGCCGCTAGAGAGTCAAGATAACGTGACTGCATAGAACACCGTCGCCGCCATGCAGAAAGAGGAGGAAAGGGTCCCCCCCCCTGTTCTTGTGTGGCGGATAGGGTGCTCTTCAGTTGCATCAGTCAGTCGCTGCTATCTCTTCCCTCCTCCCTTTATCGTGTTGTCCGCTTGCTGCGCGCGCTTCTGCCCCCATCGTTTGCCGCTGGGTGTACACGCCGCCCCCCTCCCCCCTCTTCCTGCGAGTCTCCGGTTGTCAAAGCGCCGGCTCGAACTTAATTCCTTTCTTCGCTCCTCCTCCAATGCAACCCCTGTGCGGTGGCAATCAGAGAGCCAGATCGGTGGCGGCGGATCTGTATATGTGCACCGCCCGAGCCGAAATTGCCGCTGCCGTTCGCCCTGTGCGGTGGCAATCAGAGAGCCAGATCGGTGGCGGCTTGACATAAAGACAAACAGCAATTTCCTAATACTTATGCGGGAGAACATCCCGTTCCTCTCGCTCGTAACGCGTCCCACGGCTGTGACAACCTCGCGAGGCACTTGTATAGATCTCGTCTTTGAGAATCAAGCATTGGTGTACCAAGTCGAACATATATCAGTCTATTTCTCCGACCACAAAGCTTCCTTCATGACTGTCAAGAACTGTTAGCGGAGTCTTTGTTAAAGGAATACGTGTGAAAAATAAAAAAAAAATTCTGTGATAGCGCATACATGTGTTGCTCGATTTCTTTGCCTCAATCTATCGAAAAGGTGAAACAGCTTATTTGCTGCGCTCAAATTTCGCATTAGGAAGTAACGTAATCGTCGGTAAATTTTTTTTCCAGTCACTATCAACTGGTGGTACTCCTAATGAGTGGCACATTGCTAAAACAATACCGATTTTCAAATCAGGGGATCGTGCTTCTTCACTTAATTATCCTGCCATCTCCTTAACCAGCACTGTTTGTAAATTACTCAAACATATCATATCATAAGAAGCCAACAAACACTGAAACCAAGGACAACATAGCGGAAATCACTTGTGCTTAATAAATAAAATAATGAAACGTCAAATTCATGGAAAATAAAGTGGATAAAAAACAACTTGCCGCAGGTGGGAACCGAACCCACAACCTTCGCATTTCGCGTGCGATGCTCTACCAATTGAGCTACCGCGGCGCTGTTCTCGCATCCACTTTCTTGTGTATTTGTGTGTCCTAGTAAAACCCTGGGAGTGTTAGCCAGCGCCGCCACTCACAGACCTTGACGGCGGACGTGGAACGTCCTTCTTGCCGCAGGTGCCACGAGAACGTGATCTTCTGGGGTGAAGGCAACTGGTCAATAAACCCACATATGCTACCTGAAGGCATCAATGTTGCCGGAGTCGAGACCCCCGTTATGTAATAAAGGGGAAGAAAGGGGTTAAGCGAGGGGCTCGATTGTTATTAGTCATATCATTGTTCCAGTGGGATGAAGAAAAGAACTGCCGGGTACCTGTAAAGGCACAGACAAATGCGAGTAAAGGCCAAAAAAACCAGGAAGGAATTGGACCACACCTACGCCCCCGACCGCCCCAAAAACGAAACAAATAACCTTTGCAAACGTAAATGCGCGTAGTATCTTGAATAAGCTTAACGCACTAGAGTCTCTTCTTATCAGCCTAGAGCCCGACTTTATGGCGATTACAGAAACGTGGCTTACAGATGACATACAGGACAAAGAAATAGCCCCACCCGACTATGTGATTGTGCGCAAAGACAGATTAACGCGAGGAGGAGGAGTTGCTTTACTAATAAATAAAAAAATTCCTTTCACTATCTTACCAGAAGTCGAAAATGCTGAAGCACTTTTTTGCAAACTTAGTTTTGGTGCAACGACTATCAGTGTCGGTTGTATATACCGTAGCCCTTCGACTGATGAACGCGTAGTGACATCATTACATCAGTATATGGAACTTCATGTACCAAAATCCCGGCTGATCCTTCTCGGGGATTTCAACCTTCCTGATATCGACTGGCCAACCATGAGTTATCGCTCTCCTTGTTCAGAAATTGTTTTTGATATTATGCTTAGTTTTGACTTGTCACAAGTTGTCAACGAGCCCACACGTGTTCAAGGCAATGCATCCAACATTCTTGACCTCATCTTTCTGAGCAACCACTTTTCGATCAATAAAACTAACTTAGCAGTGCTAGATGGAATATCAGATCACAAATTAACATTATGCACTACTCCCATTCAGGCCGCAACAAATCTTTCTATTTCCCAAACTAGTTATCCAGACTTTATAAAAGCTGACGACTCAAGCATAGTTAATTACTTAGTTTTGGAGTATCAGTCATTTGAAGAACTCGCTAATTCTTCAGACACTGATATAGACGCAATATGGGAAAGATTTAAAGCCATTGTATCCCACTGCATCAATAACTATATTCCAATAAGAACCAAACAAACTAATAAAAATAACCCATGGATAACACGTGATGTCATTCATGCAAAGCGCAAAGTGAAGCGACTAAGACAATTGCTCAAAACAAAAAAAGGCCCTCAACATAAACGTAAACTCACGTGTGCTGTCAATGAAATGAAAGCAAAGATTAGTACAGCGAAATCACATTTCTTTTCAGTTACGCTTCCTAACTTTTTAAAGCATTCCCCTGGAAAGTTTTGGAAGTATCTTAGCCCCCAAAAACAAAGCAACACTCTCAATTCTCAGGAACAAAATTTAAGTTTTGCAAATTCATTAAGTACATACTTCCAGTCTGTGTTCACTGCTGACGATGGTCGCATTCCGGAGGTGAATCACTACAACCAGAGACCACTAGGCATGCCAACGATAACTGAGTCAGGAGTCCTGAACTTATTACTATCAATAGACACAAAAAAAGGAAACGGCCCGGACAATATTCCCAACACTTTTCTTCAAAGATATGCCGAAGTCAACGCGAAATATCTACATCTAATATTTAACAAATCCTTATCAACATGTAGCCTTGCAAAGGAATGGAAAATAGCGAAAGTAATCCCCGTTCATAAAGCAGGAAGCAAAAGTGATGTTGGTAATTACAGACCAATATCGCTAACGTCCACTGTAGGGAAATTATTAGAGCATATCATATTAAAGCATATCACGAACTATCTAGAACAAGCAGAAATATTATCGCCTATCCAGCATGGCTTCCGGCGGGGACTTTCAACAATAACCCAATTACTTGAAGTAACGCATGACTTATCCCAAAGCATTGATAATCAAAAACAAGTTGACTTAATAGCATTAGATTTTTCAAAGGCGTTTGATAGAGTAACCCATCGAAAACTAATCAGCAAACTGAAAACAACTTTAGGCGATGGTTCTATTGTCAATTGGATTGAAGATTACCTAACCAACCGGTTTCAGTATGTTGTTGTTAACAATGAAATTTCTTCCATTGTACCAGTTACATCGGGGGTGCCTCAAGGGTGTGTCCTTGCTCCCACTTTATTCCTTATATTTATTAATGATTTACCCTCTAACATCCGCGTTAAAATGAAGCTTTTTGCCGACGACTGCATTCTTTATAATGAAATTAACTCTATGAATGACCACGTTGATTTAAACAGCGCCCTTCACGAGGTAGTGAAGTGGTGTAAAAAGTGGCAGATGGAGCTGAACATTAAAAAAACTGCCTTTTTATCTATAACCCGCAAAAAACATAGGTCAGACTTCGAATACACAATCAATAATATACCGCTCACCCGAGTTCATGAGCTTAAATATCTTGGCTTGATCATTTCACATGACCTAAGATGGGAATCTCATATTAACAGTATCATACCATCTGCTTTAAAACGGCTGTTCTTCCTCAGAAGAAGACTTCGAGCTGCGCCACCGGAAATTAAACTGCTATCATACAACGCATTTATTCGCCCAGTTCTCGAATATGGTAACACAATTTGGTTTCCTTATACACAACAGCTTATTAACAAACTAGAAGGAGTGCAGCGAAAGGCAATTAGATTCATCTTTAACAAATACAAGAATAGCGATTCACCTACCCAACTGCTAAAACAAGCCGGTATTCCTACTCTGCGAAACCGCGCCAAGCTAGCAAGACTAAAATTATTGTTCCAATTGATACACAATGCATTACGAATAAATACTTCGTTGTATATATCCCTAGCTGACACCAGACCTTCCCGCCATAAGCATTCATTAACACTTAAAGAATATGCATTTCGCACTGACTGTTTTAGATATTCGTTCTTTCCTCTTGCAATAAGAGAATGGAATAGCCTGGACCCCTTCATAACGACTAACACATCGTTGCCGAAATTTATAACCCTTGTAGAAGAGCTGTTGTGCAATAATTAGAATACGTTAGCCGGAAATAACACCACTCAAGTCATTGTATAAAATGAAATCTGTATGAGCATTGTATTTGCCTATGTAATTTCACCCCCTTTTGCCAAATGAAATGTACCCTTGTTTTATTTCCTACCATATGTGTAAATCTGCTTTCTGTCGATTGCAAATATTGTTGAAATCATGTAAACCTGTTTTTATCGCTATTTGTGAGTGTATAATATATGCCCAACCTGTAAAAATCCCGCTGGGATTGACAGTATCTGAAATAAATAAATAAATAAATAAGAAGCCAACAAACACTGAAACCAAGGACAACATAGTGGAAATCACTTGTGCTTAATAAATAAAATAATGAAACGACAAATTCATGGAAATTAAAGTGGATGAAAAAACAACTAGGACACACAAATACACAAGAAAGTGGATGGGAGAACAGCGCCGTGGTAGCTCAATTGGTAGAGCATCGTACGCGGAATGCGAAGGTTGTGGGTTCGGTTCCCACCTGCGGCAAGTTGTTTTTTCATCCACTTTAATTACCATGAATTTGTCGTTTCATTATTTTATTTATTAAGCACAAGTGATTTCCACTATGTTGTCCTTGGTTTCAGTGTTTGTTGGCTTCTTATGATATGACTAATAACAATCGAGCCCCTCGCTTAACCCCTTTCTTCCCCTTCAAACATATCATACACAGTCAAGTCATCAACTTCCTTGAAGACCATGATATTATTTTTAAGCATCCGCACGGTCTTCGCAAGGGCTACTCATGCGACACCCAACTTGCGGGATTTGTTAACGACATACATGCACTGATAGATGCTGGGTTTCAAGTTGACGCAATATTTTTAGATTTTTCTAAGGCGTTTGATCGTGTTCCACATCATAGGTTGTTACTTAAACTTTCACAGCTTAACATTCATCCTGCTATAATTGCATGGATCACCGATTTTCTCTTATTTAGAATTCAGTTTACATCAGTTACCAACTCCAACTCATGTTATGCTGATGTTACGTCTGCAGTTCCACAAGGCAGCGTACTTGGACCTCTACACTTTCTAATCTATATTAATGATTTATCCAGTTACGTGTCATCCAAAATCAGACTATTTGCAGATGACTGTGTACTTTATCGATGTGTAACAAGTAACACTGATAGCCGCTTACTACAAGCTGACCTGGAGGCAATAAGTGCATGGTGTTCTAATTGGTTAACGCCATTAAATATTTCCAAAACTAAACTCATGTCTTTCACCAATAGGTCACGAATTCCAACCACCTACTCCCTTGATAACAACGCTGTGCAACTCGCCATAACTTACAAGTACCTTGGCATCAGTCTTCAGTCAAAGTTATCATGGAATAATCATATTAATCTTACCCTTCTCTCTTCAAACCGTACTCTCGAACTGATCAAACATAACTTAAAAGAAGCCTCAATGCATGTTAAAAAACTAGCTTACACAACATTAATCCGTCCAAAACTAGAATATGCGTCTGCCATTTGGGATCCCGAACAAACTTATATCAGTAACATCGAAGCCTTGAAAAACCGTGCTGAGCGATTCATTTTTTCAGATTATTCACGTTACACCAGTGTCACCTCGTTAAAGAATAAAGAAGAGCTGGACAACTTAGCACTTCGCCGTAAAATTTCTTGCCTATCACTTTTCCGTAAGCTTTATCACCATCCATCACTTGATGACCACTGCTTTCAGTCACACCAGTTATCTCTCCACGTCGTGACCATCCATACAAAATCAAACGCATCAACTGCCAGTCATCCCATTCCGCATATTCGTTCTTACCGCGCACAATAACCGAATGGAACGCCTTACCATCAGACATTGCCACGGAACCAGACTTGACTACGTTTCAAGATTTAATTCGCTCGCTGCTTGTCAACTAATCTTACTATTATTATTATGGGACTTGTGCAGTGTTTTCGATGTTTGTTGCTGTTTGCTTTTCATTGCAGTTGCCTTATGTTCTCCTAATATGTAGTAATGTTTTCTCTGTAATAAGTGTGACCTAATTATCTTGTATACTAATTGTTTCACTCTATTATTACTTTTGTTCTATTCTCTTGTTTTAGTATGACGTATAATCTATGATCAGTGCCTGTGATCGCCCTTCCCCCCATGTAATACCCTCGTAATGAGGGCCTTTGAGGGTATTTTTAATAAATAAATACATAAATGAGAGGGTTCGAGTGTTAAGCGTTGCAAGGGTCAGTTTCCATTGGCAGCCTGTCGGGACCCAGAGATTCCTAGCACCCTCTCCTGCGTTAAAGGTCTGACCGCCGCCTTGGTCAGATGCTCCGCAGCTGCTGGGGAATGAGGGCCATTGGTTAATTGTAGATACCATCAGGGAGGTTGTTACCGAATACTGCACCAGGGAGGTCAATTACTGTTCTGGTGAGGGAGTGTCCTTGTTCAAGCTTAGTGGGCCTTCCTAATTTGGTTGTACCTGGATTAGTAGAGCCCCACTCGCTCTCCGCATCTTTCGCCGGCGGCAGACGTCACTCCTAGCCGGCAGGTGTAGTGCAATGGAGAACGTCAATTTAAAGAAAAAATAATAATAATATCTGGGGTTTTACGTGCCAAAACCACTTTCTGATTATGAGGCACGCCGTAGTGGAGGACTCCGGAAATTTTGACCACCTGGGGTTCTTTCACGTGCACCTAAATGTAAGCACACGGGTGTTTTCGCATTTCGCCGCCATCGAAATGCGGCCGCCGTGGCCGGGATTCGATCCCGCGACCTCGTGCTCAGCAAATTTAAAAACAAAGCACTAAGCTTATGTATCACGTTCTACCAACCGCAGAGATTGCGCTGTTGAGTTACACCATCGACTTAATACGAGAGGCCCAATGTAGACCAGTCGGAAAGTTAGCCTCAACGCATGACAACAACATGCATGGCTGAGGCGCGCATGCTCTTAGATGTTTGGGGCATCAGCGAGTTAATGGAGATTACCTTAGTAACTTGCGATTCGCTGATTATATTGCCTTGCTTAATAAACTCAGGGGACCAATTGCAATGCGTGCTCACTGACCAGGACAGGCAAAGCAGAAGGGTGGGTCTAAAAATTATTCTGCAGAAAACTAAAGCAATGTTTAACAGCCTCGGAAGAGAACAGCAGTTTACGATAGGTAGCGAGGCACTGGAAGTGGTAAGGGAATACATCTACTTAGAGCAGGTAGTGACCGCGGATCCGGGTCATGAGACTGAAATAATCAGAAGAATAAGAATGTGGTGGGGTGCGTTTGGCAGACATTCTCAGATCACGAACAGCAGGTTGCCATTATCCCTCAAGAGAAAAGTGTATAACAGCTGTGCCTTACCAGTACTCACCTACGGGGCAGAAACCTGGATGCATACGAAAAGGGTTCTACTTAAATTGAGGACGACGCAACGAGCTATGGAAAGAAGAATGGTGGGTGTAACAATAAGGGGGGATAAGAAGAGAGCAGATTGGGTGAGGGAACAAACGCGAGTTAATGACATCTTAGTTGATATCAAGAAAAAAAAGATGGGCGTGGGCAGGACATGTAGTGAGGAGGGAAGACAACCGATGGTCATTAAGGGTTACGGACTGGATTCCAAGAGAAGGGTAGCGTAGCAGGGGGCGGCAGAAGGTTAGATGGACGGATGAGATTAAGAAGTTTGCAGGGACAACATGGCCACAATTCGCACATGACTGGGGTAGTTGGAGAAGTATGGGAGAGGCCTTCGCCCTGCAGTGGGCGTAGCCAGGTTGATGATGATGATGATAATGATGATGATGATCACTGTTATGTCTCAGTTCTCGCGCCAAGCAATCGGATAATGAGAAGTTTTGTTTTCCAATTTATGCTGGTAATACGCGGACGCCGCTGTTGTTCATCAAGGGGGAACCAAGGCGCAGTCAAAATAGTTCACAACCGTATACCGCGACTGATGATGCAGGTTGCATGTTTGCGTAGCCAAGAAATTCTACTTTCTGTAGTTATTACAGCAGCCAAAGACAGCATGCACGGTGGTTTTACGACGTCTTTGTATTAGCCGACTTCGCGCAACTATTTTCACAGAATACGCCAACACCTTTCCACATCATACCCTTACTTTCCTCTTCGTCCGATGAAGAAAGGTCTCCCAACCGATGGGGATTGTTTGAGAAAATATTAGGCAGAAGCAGTTACTACTCAAGGAGCCCACTGATTCCAGTGACTGGCTGACCTTATAGATGTGAAAGACGCTGCCATTTCTCCGAAATACAAGAAAAGAAGAATATCGTGGGCGCAATATATCCTTTCCGCGAACGCATATCAACGTGTGTCGCCAGATATTGACTTTTGGCGCTTGAGCGACAATTTAGGATGGAAGTCCCCCTTTTCGCTTGCGAATCGCAGTTTGCGAACACATGTTCTTTCAACGCGTGTCGCAACGTTGATGTTAGATATACTTCGTTCTCGTTAATAATATCCTTTAGGTATAACACGGTATACCACCTTTTATTGATTAAAAATTGGTCATGCAGTGACTGCAATCTGCAGTTGTTATTACTTAAAATGCATCATCATAGTTTCGTTTATGGCATGAAAATATTGTCTTTCCTTTGTGTTTTCTTTCTTTATGCTTTTTTTTGCGTAATGTCGCAGTTTGCATCATGGAAGAATCATGAAATCATCATCATGAATCATCAGCCGAATCATGGAAGATTTTTTGGCCGTTTCTTTTGTTCATGAGATGGCATAACGCAGCATTGGCGTACCTCTTTCCAGACTCAAGGCGACCACGCTTATTAATGACGAAAATGCGTGTTGCGCTGCATTCCACGCATGGGGGGGGGGGGATATCGAACAGGTACCACAGCGTGGGAATCACGCACAGGGTGGAAGCGGCTGCGCCGAGCGACGCCATGCCGCAAATAGGCCTAAATGCCGTTTTCACTTCGATTAACGCATGACCGCTCGGTGCACAGACTTCTTTCGCTGATAACACGGATAGGCGCAGTATTGCGTACAGCTCAGCGGTAAACGCACGCTAGGAAAAAAAAAACAGTCGGTGAGCATAATTCGTAACAGAAATTTTGCAGTGGTCCACTTTCCCTTATAGCAGGAGATGCAATTCTCTCACAGTCTATACGAAACAGGTCAGTACACACAGCTATTTATTAATGGAGCTCGCAAAGCAACGGCTGCCCTACCACGTAGGCGTCTGGCGTCGAGCTGAAGGACTTAATGTTATCGTGTGCTCTGCGTCGCACAGTCGCGCAAAAGCATTCTAAACCACCGACTGCTTATTGATCGGCGCGACAGCCATCGGTGCCACCTCGAAAGTTTCGCTTCGATTCAGGGGCGGAGCGTTCGTCTACATATGAAGTATAACACATGGTCACAACTTGGGGTCGCCAAGGGCGCACCGATGACCATTCATCATCCAGGCGCCTCCGTGAAAACTCGTCGTTTGGCATTCGAAAGTTCGCCATTCCTAACCAGTCAGCGGAATTTGAGCTTGTTCCGTGCTCATTGCGTGGTTGACGCTGCGAGACTCGGTGGCTGTGAGCTACGGCGGCGCATCGATGGGAAAATTTTTCACCCGTGATTTCGCGCTGCCATCCTGAGCGCGGTTTCCCATAAACGAGCGAGCCGCCGAGAAAGACGATTTGAACGAGGGCCGCTTTGCAGATACGACGAGTGGTTGCTGCGTTCGCCGCGTGTATAGATGACACGCGCAGCCCCGAGAAGGCTTTGGACGCCCCTCATTGAGCGGGGCTTTGACTCGGGCTCTCTATTTTTTCATCGACGCAGCACTCGTTCTGAGACCCTGAGTTTTCCCCTCACTTAGATAAAAAAATTCCCTACTATTTCCTAGATTTGGTCTTTCAAGCTGTGGTGCTTAATTAGTTTGTCAGTATAATTCCTGCAAAGAAAATTTTTTGTTTGTATCATAAAATAGAACACAAATTTTGTAGTTCAGGTATACTTCTCAACTTGTCTTAAAATTAGAAGATATTGGAGACACTGCACTCCCAAGCTGCAATGATATCTCAGTGAAAGTTATGTTAACAAGAAAGCCTTCTGCTTAAGCCATATTCACAGAAGCCCGTTTATATCTTGTCGCAGCTTGTTTTGCACGTAGGGCAATGTGTCGAGATTACACGGAGCTTTATTGGAATTGTAAAGAAATAGGGCGCGGGACCTTCTCTACAGAATATAACAATGTCAAAGTAGTGTGCCGCTTCATGGAAGCATTGTGAAAAACGCGAATATCTTTTTTTACTTGCATGTAATCTACTGCTGTAGTACAACCACACGTATACGCGCTTACACGTCATTTGCAGCGAAGTACGCAGATCCGCTGCCAAACTTTACCTTTGCTCGAAAGCAAAACTCGCCATACACATTACTGGGAACTCTGTCCAAGGCAAAACAAAATTAGATTCTGGGGTTTTACGTGTGTAACCACACTATGGTTACGAGGACCAGCAAAACGAGAACAAGGCGAAAGCAGGAGTCAACGTTTCGGCAAGTGGAGTTGTCTTCTTCAAGGCGACATCTGCTTTCCTCGCCACAGTATATATAGGTGGGGTTCTTCTAAAGGGGAGAAGGCGTAAGCGGGGTGGGTGCGGCAACGAGCGAAGGTGTGTTAGCGGTGAGGGTGTGTTATTTCATTTTTTTCTTGCTTGTAGAATTGTGCCAACCCCGAGGTCCTAATAAAGCCACATGTTATGCGGGGTGTCTTTCTGTACCAAGGCCGGAAATTGCTGTGCATTTACCAGGTTATAGCCGAGGCATTTTCTGTACAAATGTCGCCACAGCAGCTGTTTTCCCTCCATCACGCGGGAGAATCAGGACAGAGGCTGAGGTGCTTTTCCGATACACTGAGCTCAATTTAGATAAATGGTGGCCGTGCGGAGAAGTGCACCGACAGAGGACAAGACGAAGTGATGAAGGACACACACGCAGCGCCGGCTGACGACCAATCTTTGTTGCATATGGACAGAAATAATAACATCAACTGAAAAAGTAACCCTGTCAAAACACTTACTGCCGTTGGTTGGCTATCACACATTGTTGCGCGCTGCTGTTTCATTATTTGAATGTTTTCGACAAAGACGCCCCTCCAAAAAGATGTTGAACTTATTTCTCTTTGGTGCAAGACTTGGATAATGAAGCTTAACGTTTTTAAATGTAAAATTATCTCTTTTAGCCGCAAGCATACTAAATCTACGTTTCCTTATCACATAAATAACATCACTATTTCGCATGATACTCAATATAAATATCTTTGTGTTTACATAACTTCGACTCATTTGTGGTCAACGTACATTGCATAGATATGCTCTAATGCTTCAAGATGATTAGGGTACATCAGACGCAAGTTGCATAATTCTACCAAAGACATTTGTAAACTAGCTTACCTGATATTTGTTCGACCTCAGCTTGAATACGCTGCATCCGTCTGGTCTCCCCATCAAAAATACTTGATCGAAAAACTCGAATCAATCCAGAATAGGGCTGCGCGTTTTATTTCACGTTGTTATGACTATAACAAAAGCATAACGCAAATTAAACTTGACCTCTCACTACAGCCCTTGCATGATCGTCGTGATATAGCCCGGCTATCATTATTTCACAAATATGTCCATAGTACAGCACCATCAGTCCTGCCTCTTGAACCTTCCCATTACATGTCACACCGGTGTATAATCAGTTCAATTTCATGCGTATCTACGGAAAGACAAATTCATTTACCTACTCTGCTCTTCGAAGAGCCATTCGCCTTTGAAACAATCTTCCTAACGCCATCGCTTATGAGAGTGACCAGGGAAAATTCCGGCATCTTCTACCAACGCGTTTTTGAAACTCTAGATAACCTAACGTGTTATATTTTCCTGAGTTTCCTGTTATTATTGTGCTACTACCCCTTAAATACTGTTTCTTATAGCCGGATATTGTCGCGCTCGCTCCGTAATTCTATTGGTTACATTTTACTTTGTGAGAATGTCTTATTCACTGACCTCTCGCGTTCTAAAGCATTCCGTTTGTCTTTTGCACAATTTTTAACACTACATTACTGCATGTTAGCGCATTTCCTACATTGTATTTTTTGTATATGTATTCACGCATGTATTCTAATTATTGTATAACCTTTGAGTGTACTCTCCCCCCTTACACAATTCCTCTAGGGGCCTGTAAGGTATGTTTAAATAAATAAATAAATAAATAAATAAATAAATAAATAAATAAATAAATAAATAAATAAATAGATATCACTGCTGTTTTGCGCGAGACGAGCTTAGAGTATACCCGAAATTTCTCGACTGTTGTCGTCGCCGCTTCTATGCGGAAAGAATCGTGTTCAATCAGACTGCGTGGCGTGAATCGTGTAGTGCATTCTCGAATGCACGCGACCAGCAGCGACTACTCTGGAATGTAGGATTAGTCATGTATAAATACTAGACGGGCTTGATCCGTGGCATCAGATTCGACCGCACCGACGACTGTGCTCGCCGCTTTGAGCATTACTGATGTTTTGGGCACATATCCGAGGGGGCGCAATAAAGATTTCGCTTCTTGACTTACAGTCAAGGCAGAAGTGTGATCGTTCACCCTCACTCCAACCTGACAATATGTAATAAACAACAAAGTTTCCTGCGGTGTACCGATATGCAGGACATTACGACGAACGAGTCGCTGTTTTCGCAGATGTAAAAAGGCATGATTTGCCAGTCTTTAGAGTACGTCGCTCTCGTTAAACGACGTTAAAGTTCTGCGTTTCTCAAAGAGTGTTTCAAAGGTACGATACCTACAATCTTGTGCGAGATGATGGAAATGGCAGGGAAATAGCTGAGATTGTTTTCTTTCATACCTACTCCGTCCCTGTGAATTCGCTCATATATGACTTTATTTGTGATTACAAATCCGTGAAAATGCATGCTTTAAAGGCAGAGGGCATCCGTTTAAAATTTATTGCGATTAATATTTGGTTGCAACTATAGTTGACCACAGCAGGGCGCCGCTACACTTGAACGTCTACGTTATATAAATTATGGGAGAGGTCCTGCAGTTATGATTATAAAGCCCCGACTAAAAGCTCTACTGGCACCTGGTACTACTACTAGCATCGCTCGATTCCCATTTCTGACCAGGTCATACTGTTTGGTCCGCTATCGGCCTTTCACCCCGGTGTCCGCTTACGGTTTGTCTGAGCATAACAAACAAGCAGAAGTGCAGCATGATGCATTGAGGGGAAGGGAGGGGGGGGGCACTCATCCGGCGTTGAAGACGACTGTGGTAATGTGGCCGGTCGAAACCCGAGAGCAGCCTTTAATGGACATTAATGGCGCTGCCAACCGCAAACAACATTTCCCTTCGGGGACATTAAAGACCTTTTGCGCGAATGCACGCATCGCAAGGCTTAATATGCGAAGAAAACAGTGCGAAACATTACTCAGACCGGCCTCTGTTCCTCACTTTCTCTCGAGCCAACGAACGGCAGCTATTGCCGGCACGCTCCGGTGGCATCGTGAAAACAGCGATCTCCCTTTCTAAATGAGCATGGCTGATGCAAACCCTCAAAGAACGGGTGTTTTGAACTCGGCCCACCCTCGCAGAACTGCGGCGCAACCAAATATTTGCCCCTTCGTTTTGCTCTCCTTTTGATGCCAAGCTGTTCCCGAGAAACACTGGGGTCACGCTGCACACGCTCACCTGCAATGCAGTGCCGTTTCTCTGGCGGGCGCAGAGCACCCGGATGCGTACGGGGCCTCTGGTTCAACTCTCCATTGCCTTCAGTGATTTCAGTGCCTGACTACATTCCTGCGTCTTCTTTAGGAAAACAGCCAATGCTTGTTCAGCAGGCAGACGACATATGCACGACGAGTGGCACCTTTCCCTGATTGTGTATGTTAGTTATCTTCGCATTATTTCGCGGCTTATATAGCAACGCCACGTTCAAGAAAGTTCTGGAAATCGGAGCTTTTCGCATTTAAGTACTCTAAACCATTCTTTCATTGTGCGTCCGTGCGGCCAGAAGTTCGCTTATTCCGTTACACTGACAACAACGGTTGTGGTCAACGACGTTATTTCGTCATCAGGCCGGCCTTGCAATCGCCAGCTTCATCACCACACTTAAGCGAAGGAAAATAACAGCCAGAACTGGGGATTTCAACCTGTGCCACAGCAATCTGGCGATTCCGAAGCGCAAACCACCACGCAGTCGCGCAGTCGCAGCAGTGCAATGCTTTGCGCTTCATGCAGGCTCTGCGAGCGGCAGCGTCCGTGAATGTATTTCAGGGGCCGGAACAAGCATTATCGCAGTGGATGGGGATGATGTTAGGTGTATCGCGTAGATCCTGTTCTCGACAAGATGACAATGTGGTGGCGAGCAATTATTCACCGCCGTGCTTGCGACAACAGCGTCGACGGCGCAGAAAAGGTGCACTTGACAACGGTGACAATGAGCCTCAAACACACAGCGAAGGATGAAACAAACTGTGGCATGGACGCCATTGTGTGGATGATCATCTCAGTCGCTCAGTTAAGGGCAGAACGCGATGACACCTTAACCGCACGAACGTGTTCTGACTTGGAAACGCGTTCACCGTGTTCTACTTAAGATTGGTAGGATAGCGAAGTTACGAACATTTTACTTTTCTCAACTGCAACTATGAGATTGGTAACGAAATAAGCTTTGCAAGAATTAATTGCTTTATGCTAATTATGCACCCGGTTAGGCGTAACCAGTCTTGAAGCTAACTTCAATTCGGAAAGCAATATTCTTTTACCAGTGTTCCACTGCAACTTTTCTTCGTTGTGCTTCCCTTAAATCTGTTGATTCAACTCCTGTTAGCGTTACATACGGCGTATAACAGTGAACCATCTCATGTACTTTACTATTCTTTTACGTAAGTATATCAATCATCTGCCAGATAACCTATACATTCCGGCTTTAGGCTGATGATTCTGTCATGTGTATAAAATTAATAATTCAATTGATGACTATTATTGTGGTGTTGAGTCCATTGTGTACCAATGAATATGAATTGCACTAAAACGATCGTGCAATTTATTAACAAACGTAACATCTTCATGTACACTGTAGAGTAAAAGAAACACAGACGGCGAGAGGAAAGACGAGGACACAGCGTTACTAACAACAGAGGGTTTCATTGGACTTGAACAATACATAAATCATCGCAAATTAACAAAAAAAAGCAAACAATCAGATCAACCCAGCAATTCATCTGTCACAGGCCAATAGCGAGACAGACAGACAGACAGACAGACAGACAGACAGACAGACAGACAGACAGACAGACAGACAGACAGACAGACAGACAGACAGACAGACAGACAGACAGACAGACAGACAGACAGACAGACAGACGGACAGACGGACAGACAGACTTACCATCCTATGGTCACTGCACTGCATCTTGCCGAGCACGTCCACGTATTGTATGATGCCAGGTTTAGCGCCCAGAGTATTAGGTCTATTTAATTTCTAGTCTCGCCATTTGGGGACATCCACGTCCACTATCGGTTATCCCGCTTGCGGATTATCCGCAAATTATTCCGTTCTCCGAACTCTACTAATAACTCTCCCGTGCCATTCGTAATACCTATGCCATATTCCCGCACTGACTTGTCTCCAGCCTGCTTCTTGCCTACCCTGGCATTGAAGTCGCCCATAAGTATAGTGTATTTTATTTTGACTTTACCCATCGCCGTTTCACGTCTTCGTAGAAGCTTTCGACTTGCTGGTCATCATGACTGGATGTAAGTGCGTAGACGTGTACGACCTTCAATTTGTACATCTTGTTAAGTTTTCAACAAGACCTACCACCCTCTCGTTAATGATATAGAATTCCTGTATGTTACCAGCTATATTCTTATTAACCAGGAATCCGACTACTAGTTCTCGTCTCGCCGCTAACCCCCGGTAGCACAGGACGTGCCCGCTTTTTAGCACTGTATATGCTTCATTTATCCTCCTAACTTCACTCAGCTCTATTATATCCCATGTATTGCCCGCTAATTCCTCCAATAGCACTGCTAGACTCGCCTCACTAGATAATGTTCTAGCGGTAAACGTTACCAGGTTCAGATTCCAATGGCGGCCTGTCCGGATCCAGAGATTCTTAGCACCGTCTGCTGCGTTGCAGGACTGACCGCCACCGTGGCCAGTTGCTTCGCAGCTGCTGGGGACTGAGGGCCGCGTTTTGATTGATGTATACATATAGGAGGTTGTGGCCATGTACGGCACCAGGGTGGCCAATCTTGCTCTAGTTAGGGAGTGCATTACCGGTTCTGGTCACCGGGATCAGGCCGCTCTCCAGGCCTGTTTATAGAATTTCATAAACACGCGATCTTTTTTAATCCGGCGGAAAATTGGGTGGCACAGGGATGCGAACCGTAGTCCTTTTGCGCGCGAGAGGCGGATGCTCTACCTCTGTGCCATCGCTGCAAATATATATATATATACATATATATATATATATATATATACAGTGAAGTAGACGCGCGTATGAAGCGGTTTATTGATGTTTCGGCCGGGGTCCGGCCTTCAGAACTGCTGTCTTTCTGGTATATATATATATATATATATATATATATATATATATATATATATATATATATATATATATATATATATTGACACGTGTACTTATACTTATTGGGCGACCACGTTTCGCCGCCTCACAAATGTTATCGCACAGCGCGGGACTCGCCTGCATGTATCCGAAGTTTCTGGAAAGTTATCGATGCTTCTATCCGCTGTCTGTTGTCGCCGAACCTTGGGTTATCTGATTTCATCGCATGACGCGAATGGTGTAGAACTTTGTGGAAGGCACGCGGTTCCCAACGATTAGTCTGGAACGTTCGATGGCTGCTGCATAAAAGCCGACGCGCTGGACCCGCTGATCAGATTTTTCGACGATCGCCGACTGTGTTCGCCGCTCTCGTTGTGCTTAAAATGTAGCCTGTTTTGTGGGCACAGGTTCGCCCAATAAAAGCGCGGATTGTCTTCGTTCACACTACAAAACAACCTGCTTGTGAAGAAAAACTTCTCACCAGTCCGCACCAGCTACCTTCTTGTTGTGCCGTCAGCGCTGCGTACAGAAGTACTGCACGCCTTACACGACGATCCAACCGCTGTGCACCTAGGATTCTCCCGGACGCTATCGAGGATACAGGAAAGGTATTACTGGCCGCGTCTGACCGCCGACGTCGCCCGTTACGTCAATACATGCCGAGACTGTCAACGACGCAAGACACCACCGACAAGGCCAGCAGGGTATTCAGCCGATCGAACCTCCTCGTCGACCATTCCAGCAGATCGGGATGGACTTGTTGGGGCCGTTTCCGACGTCAACATCCGGGAATAAGTGGATCTTCGTGGTGACGGACTATCTCACCCGCTTCGCTGAAACTAAAGCTCTACCAAAAGGCAGCGCAGCCGAAGTGGCGAAATTTTTCGTCGAGAACATCCTGCTGCAACATGGTGCCCCAGAAGTCCTCATCACCGACAGAGGAACGACATTTACAGCAGAGCTCACCCAAACCATTCTGCAGTATAGCCAGACAAGCCACAGGAGGACAACTGCCTACCATCCGCAAACGAATGGTCTCACGGAGCGCCTGAACAAGACGCTCGCCTACATGCTAGCGATGTCCGTCGACGTTGAGCACAAGACATGGGACGCCGTCCTGCCGTATGTAACCTTCGCTTACAACACGGCGGTGCAAGAAACAACACAGATCACGCCGTTCAAGTTGGTTTACGGCAGAAACCCGACGACGACGCTCGACGCCATGCTGCCGCACGTCACTGACGAAGAGAATCTTGACGTCGCTAGCTACCTCCAGCGCGCCGAAGAAGCCCGACAGCTCGCCCGCCTACGGATAAAGAACCAGCAGCGTACCGACAGCCGACACTACAACCTCCGACGACGCTTCGTCGAGTACCAGCCCGGCGACCGTCTTTGGGTATGGACCCCGATACGCCGACGAGGACTGAGTGAGAAACTATTGCGACGCTATTTGAGACTCTACAAGGTCATCCGACGTATTGGCGCACTGGACTATGAGGACGTGCCAGACCTCATAGTCCAGAGCGCCAATACGTCGTCCAGTCATATATATATATATATATATGAGAGAGACAGAGAGAAGCACATGTTCTTGTTTATTGAATTACCGCCTTTCATCGTCTTACAAGTGTTGTCGCTCTGCGCAGGACGCGCCGGCATGTATGGGAAGTTTCGGGAATGTTATCCATGTATCTGCTGTCTGTTGTCGCCGAACCTTGTGTAATCTGATTTCATGTACGCGTGACGCGGATGGTGTAGAATTTTCTGGAAGACACATGGGCACCAGCAATTACTCTGGAACGTTCGATGGCTCATGTATAAAAGCTCATGCGCTTGCCCTGATGATCAGCTTTTTCGACGATCGCAGACTGTGTTCCCCGCTGTCACTGTGCTTTAAGTGAAGCCTGTTTTGTGGGCACAGGTTCGCCCAATAAAAGCAAAAGTTAGTTTTGTATTTCACAGTATTGCTACTGTGTTCTCTACCATCACCACCAGGTGACATCTGGTGGAGGTACTTTGCGTTCATGTATAGGACGCCCCCGCAAAGCCGTGGCCAAAGTCCGAACGCGGAAGAGAACACCAACGGACTGGCCCCGGAGCACGGACTTTTACCTGAGATGAGCAGGAAGATCGTCGCCAAGTCAGGCCCAATGGCAGCTCCAGCGTTCCCATCATGCTGCAGTAGCCCAGGGAGCCTCCGACGTTCCGAGGTTCAACATTCGAGGACCCGAAAAGCTGGCTTGCGACGTATGAGAGGGTCGCTACATTTAACAGCTGGAACAGCGACGACACACTACGACATGCCTTTTTCGCATTGAAAGACGCCGCCAGGACGTGGTTCGAAAACCGACAAGCCACCTTAACGTCGTGGTACCTGTTCCGCAGCGGCTTCCTGCAGACATTTACAAGCGTTGTACGCCAAGAACGAGCCCAAGCACTACTAGAAACCCGAATGCAGCGGCCTAATGAGACCACCGTGATCTTCACGGAGGAAATGAGCACTCTATGCCGCCACGCCGACCCGGAAATGTCTGAAGAGAAGACAGTCCGCCTACTCATGTGTGGTGTGAAGGAGGAATTTTTCGCCAGAATGATACAAGCCCACTGAAGACCGTCGACGAGTTTCTTCGCGAGGGCACCAGCGTCGAGAAGACACTGGAAACGCGAAACCGGCAATCAAACCTGCGCGAGGCTATCAGAGCGGTCGTACGGGAAGAGCTGCACAAGTTGTACCCAATGTCGGAGCCTCAAGTGGCCTCAATCGCCTCAATCATCAAAGAGGAGGTTCAGAGATCGCTTGGAGTTCCTGTGACGCAACCACAATCGCCGCAGCCCCAGCCAGAAGCAATGACTTACGCCGCCGTCGAGCTCCTCCTCTGCAACCGCGTCTTGGCCGTGTAACGCCGCAATTCCGTCGCCCACCATCGCCGCCGCCGCCAGCGCGGCCACCCGTAGCCCAGCGTAGCTACGCGAGGAAGACGGACATTTGGCACGCCCCCGACCACCGCCTGCTCTGCTACCATTGTGGGGAAGCAGGCGACATCTATCGCCGATGTAGAAGACCTGACGACGCGACGTTCCTGCCACAGGTCAACACGACGCAGCCGTGATACGGCGTCAAGACGAAACTTCAACGCACGACAAAGAATCACCGACTTCGACGTTCTTCTCGAAGGCCACGCAGTCACAGCTTTAGTGAACACAGGAGCGGACTACTCCGTCATGAGTGGACCCATCGCCGCCCAGTTGAAGAAAGTTAAGACTGCATCGAAGGCCCTCAAATCCGAACAGCTGGAGGACACCTAATAACGCCGATTGCGATCTGCACCGGACCGGACCTTCATGACCTTCATGACCGGACTTGCCCTGCCACCTTCGTTATCCTCTAACAGTGTTCACGAGACGACATTCTCGGCATGGACTTCCTGAACCAACATGGCGCAATCATCGACTTAAAGTCAAAGTCAATATCAAGTCGGAAGATCAAGCGATACGGCCGGAGACCTGTCGTAGTCGCTACGCCTTGAGTGTGCTCGAAGATCAAGTGAGTACGCTGCTTCGCTCCAGCATTGTTATTTCCGTCGGCACCTAAAAACCCGCAGACGTAGAAGGCGTCATCGAGGGCGACCAGCGTCTACTGCTCGACCGTGAAATTTGCGTCGCAAGAGGGATCGCTCCACTGCACGGAGGGAAAGCGGCAGTGATGCTAACTAACTTCAGCGAGGAGTTTAAGCATGTCAACAAGGGCACGACAATCGCGCACATGGAGGAAATAGTGGAAACCAGCAATGCGTTCGTCCTTTCGGATTCTGTCGCATCTTCCCCCACGACCATTGTTCCGGAACCAGACTTCGACGTAAGTCCGAGTCTCCCCATGAGTAAGCAGCAACAGCTCAGAAGTCTTCTCGGACGATACAAAGACTGCCTTTCTACGTCAGCGAGGATTGGACAAACACCAGTCACAAAGCATCGCATAATAACCAAAGAGTGCGCCCGACCACTACGCCGGAGCTCTTACCGAGTTTTGACGCGAGAAGGTGAAGCTATAAGACAACAACTTGACGAAATGCTGCGCGACGACATCATGTAGCCGTCGAAAAGTCCGTGGGCATTTCCTGCGGTCTTGGTGAAGAAAAAGAACGGAACATTACGTTTCTGCGTGGATTACCGTCGGCTGAACAAGATCATGAAGAAGGACGTATACCCCCTCCCATGGATAGACGACGCATTGGATCGACTCTGCAACGCTAAATACTTCTCATCGTTGGACCTGAAGTCTGGCTACTGGCAAATATAAGTCGACGAAAGAGTTTGCGAAAAGACCGCCTTGATCACGCCAGACGGCCACTGAGTTGAAGGTTATGCCATTTGGACTGTATTTGGAAAGATTGGATGCGCTTTGTAGACAATCATAAGGAAGAATACGGGACAGGCGATTCTTCCTTGTGATCGTCTACAAAGCGCATCAAATCTTTCCAAATACAACGAACCAACTTGTTCAACAGCGCATTCTGCTAAACAACAGTTGGACTGTGCTCGGCGCCTGCAACGTTCCAGTGCGCGATGGACAGGGTGTTAAGAGGATCTAAGTGGCAGACCTGTGTTGTTGACTTGGATGACGTCATCGTTCTCGCGGGAAATTTTGATGACCACCTTAGCCGGCTTGCGACAGTACTAGAGGCCATTAAGTCATCAGAGCTCACTCTGAAGCTGGAAAAGTGCCGCTTCGTTTACCATGCGCTCCTGTTCCTTGGCTAAATCATCAGCAAATCGGGAGTGCGTGCCGACCCGTAGAAGACAGCTGCCCTCGCAAAGTTACCGCAGCCCATCGAGAAGAAGGCAGTGCGCAGATTCCTTGGCATGTGTGCATACTACAGGTGCTTTGTCAAGGACTTTACACGCATCGCTGAGCCGCGGACACATCTAACTAAATGTGATGTCCAGTTCAAGTGGGGAAACACTACAGCCCGACGCATTTCAAGAACTCAAACGACGCATGCTGTAGCCACCAGTACTTGCGCACTTCGACGAGGACCCCGATACCGAAATCCACACTGACGCCAGTAGCCTAGGCCTCGGTGCCGTCCTAGTCCAGAGGAAAGACGAACTTTTTTATTTATTTATCTATTTATGCTGTAGGCCTTTGCACAGGCCCAAACAGGAAGTGGATTGTAAAAATACACATGAGCGTGGGAAAAACAGGAAAAAAGGAAAAAGAAAAATATAGAAAGCAAAAGAAAACTGCCATACAACAGCACTGGTATTCAACACAAGACACTTTCTTTGTTTCTCATGAATCAAGGAATAACAGAAGGTGCTCAAAACAATTGTAATATTAGTTGTATAACATTTTTGTAGTTATCGTGGGTCTATAAAACACCACTATTCAGCACATTACAATATTTACATTTGAAATCATAAGGCAATATGCAATCACGCGTGCACTAGTGTCCAATCACCCAACCAACGCATTACCTTTAAACTATACACTCAAATGCTTTCACGGACAGCCAAAATATGGCTCCAATTTAGCGACAAAGCCGATCCACAGAATCTGATTCTACAATTTCCTTTGGCAACGAATTCCAGATTTCGATTGCCCATGGGAAATATGAATATCTAAACGTGTCGCACTGTGCCAGATACTGCCTGATGTGTTTATTATGACAGGTTCTATTCGAGTGTCGCTGTGGTGGCTGCACGTAATCTCGCTTATCTATATTAATGTTGTCATTACATAGCATAAAAAGAAATTTCATGACAGCCACACGACGCCGACAAACAAAGGTAGGCAGTGCTGCCTGGCTTCTAAGAGCACTTACGCTTTCGTGTCGAGAAATTAAACGGGTGAAAACCTACGTTAGCCGGTCGCTGTCAAAAGCGGAAGGCAATTATTCTACGACTGAAAAGGAATGCCTCGCCATCGTTGGGCTACAGCAAAATTTCGCCCTTGCCTATATGGCAGGCCGTTCAATGTCGTCAGTGACCATCACGCCTAGTGCTGGCTAGTGAACTTAAAGGACCCTTCAGGACGGCTGGCGAGGTGGAGCCTCAGACTGCAAGAATATTATGTCACGGTAATTTACAAGTCCGGACGAAAGCAGTCTGATGCCGATTGCCTATCACGCGCCCCCATTGACCCACCGTCGCAAGATGAGGATGACGACGCCTTCCTTGAAATAATAAGCGCGGACGACTTCGCCGAACGAGCAGACCCGGAGCAAAAGAGCCTCGTCGAGTATTCGGAAGGTCACGCTGACGTCGTCACTAGGGCATTTAAGCGAGGATTGTCTTCGTTCTTGCTTCAAAATAACCTACTCGTGAAAAAAACTCACCACTCCGCGCCAACTACTTCCTTGTTCCTTCAGCGCTGCGTCCAGAAGTTCTGCAAGCCCTACATGGCGATCCGACTGCTGGGCACCTCGGATTCTCCCGGATGCTATCCAGGATACAGGACAAGTATTACTGGCCTCGCCTGACCGCCAACGTCGCCCGTCATTCAAGACATGCAGAGGCTGTCAGCGACGCAAGACACCACCGAGAAGGCCAGCGGGATTATTGCAGTCGATCTAGCCACCTTGACGACCATTTCAGCAGTTAGGGATGGACGTTTCCTGGCGTCAACATCCGGAAATAAGTGGATCGTCGTGTCAATGGAGTACCTCACCCGCTTCGCTGAAACTAAAGCTATGTCGAAAGGTAGGGCAGGCGAAGTGGCAAAATTCTTTTGTTGAGAATATCCTGCTGTGACATGGCGGCGCAGAAGTCCTTATCACCGTCAGAGGAACGGCCTTTACAGCGGAGCTCACCGAAGCCATTCTGCGATACAGCCAAACAAGCCACTGGAGGACAAATGCCTACCACCCGCAGAGAGATGCACCTGAATAGGACCTTCACCGACATGCTAGCAATGTACGTCGACGTCAAACACAAGACATGGGATGCCGTCCTGCCATACGTAACCTTTGCTTACAACACGATGGTGCAAGAAATATCGACGCAATGCGGCCGCACCTCATTGACGAAGAGAATCTTGACGTCACCACCTATCTCCAGCGCGCCGAAGAAGCACGACAGCTCGCCCGCCTGCGAATCAAGAAGCAGCAGAGGATTGACAATCAACACTACAACCTTCGACGACCGTGTTTGGGTTTGGACCTCGATACGCCGACGAGGACTCAGCGAGACGCTTTTGAGCCGCTATAGAAGAGTTAACTGTTGGGCTAGTTGGTGATCTTGCATACTGATCTTTCATACTGATCTTGCATACTTCAGTATGCAATATCACCAACTAGCCCAGCAGTTAACTCTTCCAAAGTATATTTCTTCTATATCGGGCTCGCCTTTCTATCTTCCTTCTGTTGAAGCGCCCGTGGTGTCGTCGTCTTTTTTGTGTTTGTTGTTTTTGGAGCAAAATCTTTTTAGTTTTACGCCGCTATTTCCGACCTTACACGATCATCCGACACATTGGCGCACTCGACTATGAGGTCGTACTAGACGCCATTTCGCTATTACAGCGGCGCCGCTCACAACCTGAATTAGTCCATGTTTCAGTTTCAGTTTATTATTCTTTAAATACAATGAATGCGTAAAAGACAATATAGAGACGATGGTTCCGAAGTCAAAGACTGCTACGGGACCCTCGGTTAATAATAACAATGGAGAGATGTATTAAAGATGAGCCAGCGAACTAAAAGAAACGAACACAATCGCGAAAATACAACATAAAAATTAAGTTAATGGAAACAAATTGTCTGTATACAAGCCTATAGTGCATAAAAAAACTGTCAATACATAGAAATGGAAAACGTAGTGTAATGTATGGTGTAAACTTAGTTATACATATAGAAAAGTTAAGGGCATGAATAAATGCATGAAAGGATGAAGATTTAATGGTGTTAGGTAAACTATTGCACAATTTTATAGTAGCGAATGACGTCATTTTTCAGTAGTTACAATGAACCATAGGGAGTGGAAAATTCGAGTTATGTGCAAACCTGGTAATATTATTGTTGATGAGGTACCTGGAATCAATGAATTGGCATGAAAGCTGTTTAGTAACTAATTTATAAAACATAGTTATTGGATGATAGCTGAACAAGTTCGTTGCAACAAGGATATATTCACGAAGTAATAGAGTAGCGCTCGTGAGAAACCCATAGTTAGTTATAATGCGTATTGCTTGGTTTTGTAAGTGCTGAATAGACGAGATATGACAGTGATACGTGTTCCCCCAGGAAACAATGCAGTAATTAATGTGACTGTGAATGAAAGCAAATTATAATGCTAATAATGCGTCTTTGAAGAAATATGCTCTTGATTTGAGTGATCCTGTAATACCGAAGGTACATTTTTGCTTAATGGAGGCAATGTGTTGAAAAACCTTTAGGTTAGAAGCTAATTTGATGCCCAAAAATGATACACAGTCGTAGACGGGAATGTAATGACCATCTAGAGTCACCTCAGGTAAGCCAGGTACTATTCTTTCCTAGGACGGAAAATCATGAATTGAGTTTTTTAAGGATCGATAATTAAATGATTGGAAGAACACCATGTAACAACACGTTCAGGCTCATTGTTTAGTTTGAGGATTAAGGTTGTTAATTAATTGTCCCGCAATGAGATAGTAGTATCGTCTGCGTATAGTACACAATGTGCCGATTTAAGAGGCGTGCGGAAATCATTAATATAAATGGAGAATAGTAATGGGCCTAGTACGGAGCCTTGTGGTACACCTCGGTTAATAATTTTACTATCAGAATAAGCACCTCCAAAAAGGAAAAAGAAACTGCTTGTTCACTATCATGCAGGTAACGTTTTAGGAGTTTTAGTACTGGACCAGTTTTCCCAGGGCTTCTAGCGTAGTAAAAAGGATGTCATGATTAATCGTATGGAAAGATTTAGTGAAGTCCAAAAATACCGAACCAACGAAGTTACCCGTATCAATCGAGTGACGAATGTAGTCGATTGAATCTCAGTTAGTCGGACTGCTAGCGCGAAAACCAACTGGAGAAGATCGCAACAAATTAAATTTTTTAAGTAAATGTTTAGATGGTTACAAAATAACTTCGCAACGACTTTACTAATCGACGAGAGAATAGAAATAGGAGGATAGTTAAACACCCCCGTTTTATCACCTTTCTTATGTACAGCAATAAGCGCTTTTAGGCGAAGTGGGAAAAATACCACATTTAAAAATATTATTCATTATAATACAAAGTGTATCAGAAATAAGTGGTGCAGCAAGTTTTAGATGAAATACGAAATATTATATAAGCAAAGGCTAGTGTTCTTTAGAGCTAATACCATAGAACATACCTCATCTGCAGTTACGGGAAGCGAAAGAAAGAATGATTGCAGCGATGAATGGGATAAGTAGTAGTCATATGACGACTACTGTATATGTTATAGAAGTAGTAAGTGAAACTATTCGCTATGGTAGAAGAATCAGTATGAGTTTTATTGTTGTAATTTATTTTATTAGCAATATTGCCGGACTTCGGTAAGTTCATGAACGTATTAGGAAGGTGCCATTGTCTTTTGGTTGTTCCTGTGTTTTGCAAATTCATTTGCATAATACTGTCGTTTAGACTTATTTAGCAAGTTATTCAGAAGGTTACAATAATCCTTGTAGCGTGCCGCTGTGTGTGCATTAAAATGTTTCTTTTTAGCTTTCTTGTATAGGTTTTCTCTTTTTCTCATACTAGTCAGCAAACCTTTCGTTACACAAGGATTACCGGGAAACTTGAAATGTTTCCTGCATCTGACGGTAGATGGGTTAACGCGAACGGCTTCCAGAAAGATGGAACAAGAACTTTCAAGAGCCTGATCGGGATCATGCAGGGAGTTAATTACAGACCAATCAGTATTTGTTATAACGTTAATAAAACTATCTCGGTCAAAATTGGAGGAAAAGTAGCAAGGCTCGGACTGAGGCATTTCGGCCGGAGAGGAGAAGAATCTTGAAAATGGTCTGTGATCTGAGTATATATAATACCAGAGTTTCGAGATGGCGCGATGTTAGTTAGAGCATGATCAAGAAGCACGTTGGTACCACGAGTAGAACACCTAGTAGGAGAGATAATTAATGATTCCAGTCCGAAACCACCAAAACAGTCTGTATAAGCTGTTACACTTCCGTTGTCGACGTCAAGTAAGTTGATGTTAATATCACCGACAATTAGGGCTCGCTTATATTCAAGAGATGCACTGTCATGACAAATATAGGTTTTTTCATAAAAAATATACTCGTATGTCTCAAAAATTCTATTCGAAATAGCTAATATCAGTACTTCCATGTTTTCTGTATATTTAGCAAGTAAAGCAGATATCACACGAACTTTAGAATGATATCAGTTTGAAACCAGCAAAGCAGCACATGCCGCTGCTATGAAGAATGTAAAGGCCATGAAATGAACACATTGAGGACAAATATTTTAATAAAGCTTTGTTAGCCTCCCTGCCTTTCTCTCCTTTGCAGCTCTCTCTCTTTCTCTCTCAGTCATTTAAGAACCTTGTTTACATTTTTCTGCATGCGCAACAATTAGGGAAGAATCTGAATGACGCTGTCCTTTATTAGAATGTATTGCGCAGGAACAGCTGTCACCAGTCGTGTATTGTAATTGCTCCAACATTATAGTCGCAACAAAGAGCACATATAAAAAGCAGGAGTTCTGCAAAATATACGAGGGCGAACCAAATGAAAGTGAGGCAATGCGAATATATGACAAACGAGGCACTTTATTTAAAAGTAGTCGCCATGGGCATTTAGACATTTGTCCCACCGACTAACGAGTCGCACGATTCCCGTCTTATAGAACTCCTTGGGTTGCTGCTTCTAAAAGTCTGTAGCTGACTCTTTCACGTCATCGTCCCACGCGAATCTGGTTCCCTTGAGCTGTTTTTTCAAATGCTCCAAAATGTGGAAGTCGCAAGGTGACAGGTCTGGGCTGTATAGCGGATGTTGCAGCGTTTCGCACTTGAACTTTGCCCGTTTTGTATTGACCCATCAGCGATGCGAGGACGGGCATTGTCGTGGAACAAGATGACCCCATTCCTTAATTTTCCACGTCATTTGTTCTTTATTGCAACACGCAGCCGACCACAATATCAGAATATTGGAAACGATTGATAGTCTCTCCAGGTTTAGGAAGTTCGATGAATAATTTGATCACCTAAGTCTGCTGTAACATCTGGTGTCCCGCAAGGGTCGATTTTGAGCCCTCTGATCTTCTTGACCTATATTAATGATCTTCCTACTTGCCTTTCTTCCTCAACTGTCCGACTGTTTGCAGATGACTGCGTGGTTTACCAGAAAATTACTAACCATGCCGATTATCTCAACCTGCAACGTGATCTAGGTAGGGTATTTGAATGGTAAAGGCAATGGCTCATGACGCTTAATACAACTAAACTTAAATGTATGCAAGTTCCTCGCCACAGCACTAATAATTGTCCGCGTACTTACTGCCTCAATAATATTCCATAACCATCTGTTGACAGCTATAAACACTTTAGTGTTTACATTTCTTCTCATCTTTCGTGGAATACGCATGTCGAACATGTAACAAACGCCGATCGCATGCTTGGTTATCTGTGTTGAAACTTTTTTGATGCCCCATCATCCCTGAAGTTAACACTTTACAATACCTTGGTACGTTATAAATTAGAGTACGCATGTGCCATATGGGATCCCACTCAGACTACACTTACTCAAACTCTTGAAGCCATTCAGCATCGCGGAGCACGTTTCATCTTATCGAATGATTCACGTCATTCTAATGTCACATCTATGAAATAAACCCTAAACTTGCCTGACCTTTCGCTGCGTCGAAAGTCATCTCGCCTTACCCCTTTTCATAAAATCTATTATTATAACAACGAGCTGAAGGACGTTCTGTTTCATCCACCTCTTTATATATCTTCAAGGACCGATCATCGCTTCAAGGTGGGTCTAGCTTTTTGTCGCACAAAATTGTGTAATGACTCTTTTGTTCCTAGAAGAAGTCTCGCATGGAACCACCTTCCCTCCATAATCGCCAGCATAACTGATGACCACAAGTTCATGATCGCTTTACAAGACGCCTTGTAATATTTTTTTTTGCTGCACGCCTTGCCATTGCTCTGGCCTGCTTGGCCTGCTTCTCTACACTGGGGTTAAGGGGCGGGGAGGGAAAGGGCTGATGAATGAGGACGATATAAGGAAGAAATGCGTATATACAAATTCGCAGAGTTGAGGCATCTCTAAAGCCGTGCGTCCAGCCCAGTGGCTTGGGGAAAAGCTATAGCGGCTCTTGTTACCAGGGCTGCGGTGTTTGCATTAGGCCAAGGACCTAAAAGAAACTCGTCTGATAGCGGTCTCTCATGGATCTTTGCAATGGACGAGAGAAGTTGCTGTCGTTCTTGCGCGTACGCGGGACACACACAAAATATATGTCCAAGTGTTTCTGGCACCTTACAGCATTCACAGTTTGGGCTAGTATCACTGGCACCTATCATATGTCTATAACGGTTGGTGAATGCGACACCAAGACGAATACAGTGCACCATGCTCGGGTGGCCTCTTTTGAGCTTTTGAGGTATACAAAATTTCATTTCTTGGTCCCATTTGTGTAATCGCTTGTGTAGTCGATCTGGTTGGGTCCAGCGTTCTCACGTAGAGTTGCGGTTTACGCGAAGAAGTAGCGTGTTTGTGTCTGTTCGTGAGAACGGAATGCGTACTTCACAAGCATTATCTAAAGCAGTTTTCGCTTCAGCGTCTGCCTGTTCGTTCCCGATCAGGCCACAGTGTGAGGGTATCCACTGAAAGGTGACATTGTGGCCATTTCTATTTCCGTGGTTGAGGCGCTCTGTAATTTCTATAGCCATGGAATAATACGGGCCCCGTCTGAGGACACAGTCAATCGTTTGAAGTGCTGGCTTGCAATGGCAGAATATCGAACATGCGTGAGGAGGTTCCTCGAAGAGAAATCGAAGTGCCTCCCGGATAGCAAAAAGTTCTGCGGCAGTTGATGTTGAGCTATGGTCTAGTTTAAACCGCCGAGCGATGATCATATGTGGAATGACGAAGGCTGCAGTGGAGGCATATGGTGTGACAGAGCCATCAATATACACGTGTACAGTATCTCCGTACTTCGCAGAAATGTGCAACAAGGTGAGTCTCCTGAGGCCAATAGATGCAACGGATGACTTTTTAGTTATTTCAGGGATCTGAAATGTAACGACAGGTTTAGGCAAAACCCACGAGGGTATTCTCGGAATACAGGCGGGAGAAAATCTTGACGGCAAAAGACTCTGATGGCGCAATATAGTCCTTGAAACGCTGGAACCTGGGTGGGTGGCAGGGAGGTATGACAGGGAGCCTGTGTCGGGCCAACACGCGAAGGTACATTCGAAGAGGCTCGCAGAGCATGTATACCCCAATAGGAGAAGCACAAGCTTCAGGTATTGTTCCATTGGTTGATGTGCATCGTGTGAGGCCTAAACATGTGCGCAATGCTTGAGCTTGAATGCTCTCCAGCGCGCGCACACAGCTAAGTCCCATGCTTGAGAGCGCCGGAATGCTGTACCGTATATACCCTATGAATAGTGCTGGGTACAATTGGAGTAATGACGACTCCGAGGGGCCCCATCTTGTTCCTGCAACGACGCGAAGGACGTGAACAAAGCTCTTCAGCTTTAAATTCAGTGCGGCGACGTGTCTTGACCAAGATAATCCCTGGTCTATGACTAAGCCAAGGAATCTGTGGTGTGTAACCGTAGGTATCGCTACTCCGTTAACGATGATCGGATACCTGGTCATTTGTTTTCCCGTAAATGTAATCATGGAACATTTTTTTGTGTTGAGAGTTGGAGGCCTTGACGCCGCAGGTACTTAGCCTTGATTGTCAGTGTACGTTAAAGCCAAGCACGCATTTGGGGACGGGTGGCTCCAGATGTCCATATGCATATGTCGTCCGCATATGCGCTATTCTTCACCGTGCTAGGAAGTTCGGATGTAAGGGCAATCAATGCAACATTGAAAAGAGTTGGACTGAGAACTCCCCCTTGTGGAACACCTTGATGTATATGGTACTGTCCAGTGTCGCCATCACTTGTCGACATATACACCGTGCGGCCACTGAGGTAGCTAACAATCCATACATACAGCCGGCCACCGACGTCTACATCTTCCAGTGGAGTACATTGTCGTATGCACCCTTAATATCCAGAAAGACAGCTCTAACTAACCGATGACGACTTCTTTCCTGCTCAACAGTGGAGACCAAGTCGATAACACCGTCAATGGAAGAACGGCCTCTTCTAAATCCGTGCATAAAATCAGGAAAACAATTATTTCTCTCTAGAAACCATTCCAGCCTTGACAAGACCATTCTTTCCATTACTTTGCCGACGCAACTGGCTAAGGCGATCCGTCTGTAGGAGCAAAGCTCGTTAGGGCACTTCCCCTGTTCAAGCAGCACTACAACGCGACTGCATTTCCAACAATCTGGAACATTTCCTGCCTCCCACGTCGTATTATAACAAGATAGAAGTAGACGTCGTGAGTTGGTGCCAGAATGGCAGAGAGCAGCGTATGTGATTCCGTCTGGCCCTGGTGCCGATGAGCGTCGAGAAACCGTAATTGCAGCGTTAAGCTCTTGCATCGTAAACGGTACTTCGAGTCGCTCATCAGGTGACGGGGCGCGATGGTGACAAGGGATGAAGTCACTGCGTTAGATACGTCCACAATGAGTTTACAGTAGTCCTCTGCTACCTCCGATTCGGTCTTGCATTGATGTAGAGCCACCGCACGAATTGGGTGTCTTAGTTGTGGAGTTGCCTGGAGACTACGTATGACCCGCCAGATCTTAGATAGAGGCTGTCTTGGATGTAGGGATCCACAGAATGCCCTCCAACGCTGTCTGTCAAGCTTCTCCAGATGTCGAAGAACATGTCGTTGAGCTCGGTGACTGTTCGAACGATCTGACGGTGACTTTGTTCTGTATCGCCGTTCCGCGCGGAGACGGATTGCACGAAGGGCCTCATATTCCAAAAGGACTATACTCTGTGGCGCTTCACTAGCTTCCTTTCTTCTGCCCCTTTTCAAGAAATGGATTTTGCGCCACAGAGTATACCTAGGCCTCATATTGTATGTCGACTGATGATCTGTGCCTCGGTATGCTGACTCCTTTGGTTTTGTCCCGCAGGATAGTGGCAATGATGTCCTCTATTTCGGATGGAGATGTCATACTCTGACAGGAGGTGTCGACAGAAGTCTTAAATAAAATCCAGTCTGAGGAATGCAACGTGAGGCTGAACGGTGAACCAGCTAAAGTGAACGTAACTGGGGAGGTGGTCCCTACCATGAGTCTCTAGATCCGTCGACCAGCATGCTGAAGACAGAAGACTCCTTGATACAAACGTCAGGTCAAGGCAACTGCTGTAGGACGTGCCACGAATAAATGTAGGAGACCCGTCATTGAGCACATTTAGTCCCTGACTACACATGAAGTGGGCCAAATATTTGCCACGAGAAATCATCGAAGTGCTGCCCCACAGGGGATGGTGCGCGTTAAAGTCACCAATCACAATATGAGGACCTTGCGATGCTTGCAGCAGAAACATCACGTGCGAGCAATTGATCCTTGCTCCTGAGTGGATGTATTCTCCAATCATTGTAACCGTGCGACTTCTGTGTTTTATGGTAAGGCATATGTAATCATTAGTGGTATGCGATGGGACGTCATGTCTGAAATACACCAGATCGTGGCGTATACAAACTGACACTTTGCTCGAGGTTTGGTCGTTACGCGACAACATCTGGACACATCCAGAAATACGGAAAGAAGAATCCATATTAGGTACAGAGATAACAATAACTGGAAATTGGTACTTAAATACCCACTGTCAGAAATCCGACAAACGACCACGTAGACCTCGAGCATTCCATTGCACAACAAGCGATTGACGCATCCGTTCTTCAAACATCATCGCCATGCTTGCTTAGTGAAGAACCACTCGCAGTGGTTACAACACTCCAAGTAGCTGCACGGTAGCCTTGGCAGCCGGGGTATTTAGGCCGGAAAGAATCCTACGTATGGAGCCCATCAAATTTTTCAACATACTCGTGACGTCAATGTCATCCATCTTTTCATTTTCTTCAGTGCGTGTAGGAGCGGTGCATAAGGGCGTTCCGGCAGGCCTTGATGGTAACGAGGGCCACTGAGTCTCCGATGTGTTTGGGGCCGATGATGAGTGGCCTTGTACTTTCGCAGCATACAAAGGCTTTGAGGCGCGTGCTTCTTCATTCCTGAGAAGAGGAGGGGTGGATGCTACACTTGAGCTGTCGTTGCTCCTACGCGAGGAGGGCTGCGGTCCCGTTGATGTCGATGTCGTAAACGGCGTCTGCGGTGGCGGGTAGCCCTTGCTGCTTCCCTGTGCGTGGAATGATCTCTACCCATCTTCTTCAGAATACCCATTTCCTTCCTGATCTTTGGGCACTCTTTTGACGTTGCGTCGTGAGCACCAGAACAATTTGGACACTTCGCAGCAACGTTGCAATTGCTGTCTCCGTGAGGTCCACCACATCGTTTGCATGTTACTGCGCGCTTTCAAACTGCGCTGACATGCCCAAGTTTCATACACTTGCGGCATTGTAAAAGCCTCGGGACGTAAGAATGTACCGGGTGCCTCACATATCCAACCTTGACGTGTGTTGGCAAAGTTTTCGACTGGAACACTAATTTCACACATCGGGATCGTCCAAAACGGTGAAAGCTGAGCACAGGAGCCGACGATGATAGTAGTTTCGCCAGGGCAGTGTCTGTAATATCAATGTCCACGTCGTAGGTGACGCCTGTCGTCGCTTCCTTGCCTTATGTGGGGAATGCGTGAGCAGGGATGCTTTCCACCTGAGGGACGTTTTTCAGTGTCTCCAGTACTGTCGGTTTATTAACTACCACCGAACGGATGTTCTTTCGAGCGTTTATGCATATTTCTTCTACTTGACCATGGGCAGTTCGTTCAAAATATTCCGACAGGCTCTGCCTGTTCAGTGTGTTGAGGTTGTCTGTTGTCGTGGTTGGTACGTATACAATAGTGTATGGCTGCTTGCCACTTGCCTTTTTCGTCGCCTGGCGACTGGTCGGTGATGTTCTTCGTATCTTTCTCTTCAGACGTCGGCTTGACACCACGGTAAAATTGCTGTCCGAGCCTATATCATCAGTAGAGGAGCCATCAAATGACTCAATCAGGACCATGCTGGGGTCGAAGCGGTCACTCACGTCACCGGCATAATGAACTGGCCGCTGAGGACCCAATTGCTGGGCGGGGTTTGGGTCCCCCATTGCAGAGTACGACGTCCCCCAGATTTCTAGTCACTAATTGCAGAGGTCACAGAAAATAAAATAGAAAATGCAGAGATCTCGAAGCTGAAGCTGCTCGCTGCGATCACTTCTTCCTCTTCTGACCCAGTGTATGAGAGCATTAAGAACCTTGATCCTCACACCTGCGTGTCACTTTTGTGAGAGATGCCTGTGTGCTACACGCATGCCTCATAGATAATGAACCGAACCATTATTGCGCAGAGTGGGTTGGCTCACTTTCATTTGACTCGCCTTCGTACATTAGAATTGCGAAGATACAATGGAATATACAAATGCGAAGATGCAGCTCGATAAAGGGCAGAAAGTGCCATTGAAAACAAAGTTCACTGCACATGTGCACAAAATCTCGCAACAAGATATTCAAATATATTGTCACGTGGTGGTGACGTTGCAAAACACAGTAGCAATACTGTGGACGACAAAACTATTATTGGGCGAACCTGTGCCCACAAGACAGGCTACAGTTATAGCACAACGATAGCGGCGAACACGGTCGGCGATCGTCGAAATCTGATCAACGGGTCAAGCGCGTCGGCTTTTATACACCAATCGTCGAATGTTCCAGACTAATGGTTGGGACCCACGTGCCTTCCACAAAGTTCTACACCATTCGCGTCAGGCGATGAAATCAGATAACATAAGGTTCTGCGACAACAGAAAGCGGATAGAAGCATCGATAACTTTCCAGAAACTTCGGATACATGCAGGCGCGTCCCGCGCTGTGAGCTAACAATTGTTAGGCGGCGAAACGTGGTCGCCCGATAAAGATAAGTACACGTGTCATTACCCCCTCTTAAAAAGCATCGACCCGGTTCTGCAAACAAACGAAAGTAATAAAGAAAAGCACTCGTAGCAAAGAAAACAAAATAAGGAAGTTCGTCAGCGTCCGTACAAGGGTTTAAGGCGCACCACGTGGACCACTTCAGATCGTGCGCAGCGCCGCTGAGAATGCGAAATGCCGTCTGGCACGACCTCATAGTCCAGTGCGCCAGTACGTCGGATGACCTTGCAGGGTCCGAAATAGCGTCGCAGTAGTTTCTCACTGAGTCCTCGTCGGCGTATCGGAGTCCATACCCAAACACGGTCGCCGGGCTGGTACTAGACGAAGCGTCGTCAAAGGTTGTAGTGTCGGCTGTCGGTCCCCTGCTGGTTCTTGATCCGCAGGCGGGCGAGCTGTCTGGCTTCTTCGGTGCGCTGGAGATAGGTAGCGACGTCAAGATTTTCCTCGTCAGTGACGTGCGGCAGCATGGCGTCGAGCGTCGTCGTCGGGTTCCTGCCGTAAACCAGCTTAAATGGCGTGAGCTGCGTTGTTTCTTGCACCGCCGTGATGTAAGCGAATGTTACGTACGGCAGGACTGCATCCCACGTCTTGTGCTCGACGTCGACGTACATTGCTAGCATGTAGGCGAGGGTCTTGTTCAGACGCTCCGTGAGACCATTCGTCTGCGGTTGGTAGGCAGTTGTCCTCCTGTGACTTGTCTGGCTGTATTGCAGAATGGCTTGCGTGAGCTCTGCTGTAAAAGCCGTTCCTCTGTCGGTGATGAGGACTTCTGTGGAACCATGTCGCAGCAGGATGTTCTCGACGAAAAATTTCGCCACTTCGGCTGCGCTGCCTTTTGGTAGAGCTTTAGTTTCAGCGAAGCGGGTGAGATAGTCCGTCGCCACTACGATCCACTTATTTCCGGAAGTTGATGTCGGAAATGGTCCCAACAAGACCATCCCGATCTGCTGAAAAGGTCGGTAAGGAGGCTTGATCGGCTGTAGTAATTCCGCTGGCCTTGTCGGTGGTTTCTTGCGTCGCTGACAGTCTCGGCATGTCTTGACGTAACGGGTGACATCGGCGGTTAGGTGCGGCCAGTAATACCTTTATTGTATCCTGGATAGCGTCCGGGAGAAACCGAGGTGCCCAGCGGTCGGATCGTCACAACAAGAAGGTAGCCGGCTCGGACTGGTGAGAAGTTCTTCTTCACGAGTAGGTTGTTTTTGAAGCGTGAACTAAGACAATCCACGTTTAAATGCCATAGGGACAACGTCAGTGTGCCCTTCCAAATACTCTACTAGGGCTTTTAGCTCCGGGTCTCCTCGTTGCTGTTCGGCGAAGTCTTCCGCGCTTATTATTCCAAGGAAGGCGTCGTCATACTCGTCATCTTGCGGCGGCGGTTCAATGGGGGCGCGTGATAGGCAATCGGCATATGAGTGTTTTCGTCCGGGCTTGTATGTTACAGTGATGTCGTATTCTTGTAGTCTGAGGCTCCACCGTGCCAGCCGTCTTGAAGGGTCCTTTAAGTTAGCTAACCAACACAACGCGTGATGGTCGCTGACCACTTTGAATGGCCTGCCATATAGGTAAGGGCGAAATTTTGCTGTAGCCCAAACGATGGCGAGGCATTCCTTTTCGGTTGTAGAATAATCTCCTTCCGCTTTTGACAACGACCGGCTAGCGTAAGCTATCAAGCGTTCATGTCCATCTTTTCTCTGGACTAGGACGGCACCGAGGCCTAGGCTACTGGCGTCAGTGTGTATTTCGGTATCGGTGTGCTCTTCGAAGTGCGCAAGTACGGGCGGCGACTGCATGCGTGGTTTGAGTTCTTAAAATGCGTCGGCCTGCGGCGTTTCCCACTTGAACTCGACGTCACATTAAGTTAGCTGTGTCAGCGGCTCAGTGATGCGTGAAAAGCCTTTGACAAATCGCCTGTAGTAGGCACACATGCCAAGAAATCTACGCGCTGCCTTCTTGTCGATGGGCTGCGGGAACTTTGCGATTGCAACTGTCTTTAGCGGGTCGGGGCGGACTCCAGACTTGCTGATGACGTGGCCTAGGAACAGAAGCTCATCGTAAGCGAAGCGGCACTTTTCTGGCTTCAGAGTGAGTCCTCATGACTTGATGGCCTCTAATACTTTTGCAAGCCGCCTAATGTGATCGTCGAAATTTCCGGCGAAGACAACGACGTCGTCCAAGTAAACGTGACAGGTCTGCCACTTCAATCCTGCTAAAACCGTGTCCATCACGCGTTGGAACGTTGCAGGCGCCGTGCACGGTCCAAATGGCATAACCCTGAACTCGTAGAGGCCGTCTTCGGTGATGAAGGCGGTCTTTTCGCGATCTCGTTCGTCGACATCTATTTGCCAATAGCCACACTTGAGGTCCATCGACGAGAAGTATTTAGCGTTGCAGAGCCGATCCAATGCGTCGTCTATCCGTGGGAGGGGTATACGTTCGTCTTCCTGATCTTGTTCAGACGACGATAATCGAGGCAGAAACGTACGGTTCCGTCCTTTTTCTTTACCAGGACAACAGGGGATGCCCACGGGCTTTTCGACGGCTGGATGATGTCGTTGCGCAGAATGTCGTCGACTTGTTCTCTTATAGCTGCACGTTCTCGCGGCGAAACTGGGTAATGGTTCTGGCGGAGTGGTCGAGCGCACTCCTCGGTGATTATGCGATGCTTGGTGACTGGTGTTTGTCGAATGCTTGATGACGTCGAAAAGCAGACTTTGTATCGTCGGAGCAGACTTCTGAGCTGCTTTTGCTTAATCACGGGGAGACTTGGATTAATGTCGTAATCTGGTTCGGCAACCATGGTCGTCGGGGTAGATACGGTGGAATCCGAGAGGACAAACGCATTACTGGTTTCCAGAATGTCCTCGATGTACGCGATTGTCGTGCCCTTGTTGATGTGCTTGAACTCCGGGCTGAAGTTTGTCAGCAACACTTCAGTTTTCCCTCCATGCAGTCGAGCGATCCCTCTTGCGACGCAAATTTTACGGTCTAGCAGTAGACGTTGGTCGCCTTCGATGACGCCTTCTATGTCAGCGGGTGTTTCGGTGCCGACCGAAATAACATTGCTGGAGCGAGGCGGGATGCCCACTTGATCTTCGAGCACGCTCAAGGCGTGGTGACTACGAGGGCTCTCCGGCAGTACCGCTTTATCTTCCGACAGAGTTATTGACTTCGACTTCAGATCGATGATCGCGCCGTGTTGGTTCAGGAAGTCCATACCGAGAATGACGTCTCGTGAACACTGTTGGATGATAACGAAGGTGGCAGGGTAAGTCCTGTCATGAATGGTTATTCTTGGCGTGCAGATTCCAGTCGGCGTGATGAGGTGTACTCCAGCGGTCCTAATTTGAGGGCCCTCCCATGCAGTCTTAACCGTCTTCAGCTGGGCGGCGATGTGTCCATTCATGTCGGAGTAATCGGCCCCTGTGTCCACTAAAGCGGTAACTGCGTGGCCGTCGAGGAGCACGTCGAGGTCGGTGGTTCTTTTTCTGGAGTTGCAGTTAGGCCTTGGCATCGGATTACGGCTGCATCGTGTTGAACTGAAGCTGCAACGTCGCGTCGTTAAGTCGTCTTTCGTCGGTGTAATCTTGGCTTCCTGACTTCGTCGGGACAGCGGCGTGTCGTTATTATGTCGTCGGGGTGGTCTCTTGGTTTTCTTCGTCGTCGGCGGAGGATCTTCTTCAGTTCTACGAGCAGCAACCGCACCTCCATCGGTTGCTGCTTTTAGTTTTCCGGATATGGGCTCACAGAGCGGCCCCGGGCTGGGCCGGTGTACGGTCGGCGCTGCGGCGACAGGTAGCGGCCTGGTGACCGCGAAAGGTTCACTGAGTGGCGGCTTGGTAATCGGCGATATAACGTGGGCGCTCCCCAAGCTGCGGACGCGGCGCGTTGACGGCGAACCCTCTGAGTCCCATGTTGCGGTATGGGCATCGGCGGTACACATGGCCGACTTCTCCGCAGTGATAGCAGAGCGGACGGTGGTCGGGGGCTCGCCAAATGTCTGTATTCCTTGCGTAGGTGCGCTGGGCGACGGGTGGGCGTGCTGGCGGCGGCGGCGGTGGACGACAAAATTGCGGCGTCACAGGGCTCTGGCGCGGTCGTGGAGGGGGGCTTTGACGGCGTGCGACGGCGGTGTAGGTCATCGCTTCTGGCTGGGGCTAGGTTAATTGAGGTTGTACCTCAGGAGCTACAAGTGATCGCTGAACCTCATCTTTCACGATGTCGGCGATCGAGGCCACTTGAGGCTGCGACGAAGGCAGGACCTTGCGTAGTTCTTCGCGCACAATGGCCCTGATGGTCTCTTGAAGGTCTTCGGAACCCAGTCCTTGGATGGCGTACTACGCCGTGAGCCCCTGGCGGTTATATTGTCGTGTGCGCATCTCCAGAGTTTTCTCGATCGTAGATGCCTCTGCGGAAAACTCAGCTACAGTCTTCGGTGGGTTACGAATAAGTCCAGCGAAAAGTTCTTGCTTGAGGCCCCGCATCAGGAAGCGGACTTTTTTCTTCTCCGACATTTCCGGGTCGGCGTGCCGGAAAAGACGGGCCATTTCCTCCGTGATGATCGCGAGCGTCTCATTTGGCAGCTGCGCTCTGGTTTCTAGTAGAGCTTGGGCTCGCTCTTTTCGCACGGCGCTTGTAAATGTTTGCAAGAAGCCGTTTCGGAACAGGTCCCACGTCGTTAAGGTGGATTCTCGATTCTCGAACCAGGTCCTGGCGGCGTCTTACAATGCGAAATACACATGTCGCAGCTTGTCGTCGCTATCCCAACTGTTAAACGCAGAGGCCCTCTCATACGTCATCAGCCAGCTTTCCGGGTCCTCAAGTGTGGAACCGCGGAACGTCGGTGGCTCCCTGGGCTGCTGCAGAACTATTAGGGCCGCTGAGGCTGCCATTGGGGCTCTCTTCTCGGACGATCTTCTTGGTCGTCTCTGGTAGAATTCCGTCTTCCGGGGGAAGCTGCTGTAGCCGGCGGCTTTCTCGATGTTTCGGGACGACGTTGCTGTTGTCTTTGCGGTCCGAGGTTGAATTACGGCTTGTCGGGGGTGTCCGGTACATGAGCGTAAAGCACCTCCACCAGATGTCACGTGGTGTTGACGTTGAAAAACATAGTAGCAATACTGTGGACGACAAAACGAACTTTTATTGGGCGAACCTGCGCCCACAAGACAGGCTACACTTATAGCACAATGATGGCGGCGAACACGGTCGGCGATCGTCGAAATCTGATTAACGGGTCAAGCGCGTCGGCTTTTATACATCAATCGTCGAATGTTTCAGACTAATCGTTGGGAACCACGTGCCTTCCACAAAGTTCTACTCCATCCCCGTCAGGCGATGAAATCAGACAACATAAGGTTCGGCGACAACAGAAAGTGGATAGAAGCATCGATAACTTTCCAGAAACTTCGGATACATGCAGGCGCGTCCCGCTCTGTGCGATAACATTTGTTAGGCGGCGAAACGTGGTCGGCCGATAAAGATAAGTACACGTGTCAATATGTATAAGTTATAAATCTACGTATCTAAGAAAAATTCTCTATATATGATGCCTCAAACAAGGCAAATAAACTTGTTGCGCAACCAGACATTCACTGATCACAGAGACCTAAGGCACCCCTCGCCTCACTCCACTCCCCCGATGTATGGCGCGCGACGGGAGGCGGGGTGTTTGCTCCCCGCTTTTCTCCCTTGCGCACACAACACTGAGCCGCCATCGTCGGCTCACCCAGTCACATATGTGACTCCCGGTGCATGGGCGTTGGCGCGAAATCCAGCCCGATTTCGTAATCGCTAAAATGTCTTTTCGAAAGTGAAAAGGACATTCTAGACAAAATCGAGGACGATTTCCGACGCCGAGGCTTGTTTTGGTCGGCGGCGCATGACAGCCCGAAAAAATTTCGGGGGGGTGGTGTTGAAGCCCCATAAGGAGCCCCTTTCTGGCTACGCGCCTGGTTGTCGGTATTCGTAGATGAAGGACGCACAGACAAACGGGGAGCACCTTGACCTGGACAGTCGGACGGGAAGCTCCACCTGTGGGGCGATGACCAACGACAGCGGCCGTGACGAGCGATATGTCCAACACGCGCGCAATTGAAACAAATCGGCCTATCGTCCGTTGTTCTCCAGTCGGCCGGGTTACGGTTTATTTATTTATTTATTTATTTATTTATTTATTTATTTATTTATTTATTTATTTATACACATACCTCACAGGCTCCAACTGGAGCATTGCGTGAGGGGGGTGAGAGAAGCAAGATGTAGCGAAGACAAGAAAACATAGCTAAGAACAAATCAAACAATTAAAAAAAAAAGACAAGGACGCCGTCTAACATCAAGAAAACGAACAAAAACAACACTCTGGACGATCAGAAACGCGCATGACACAGCGAACTCCTGGCAAAGAACTGATAAACGCATGTATACCTATAGACTGCTTGCAAGAAGCGAGAATGACGACAGTTAAGTCACATTGTATAAATGAAATAACGTGTGCGCATGACTACGGAATCATTTTTTATGTTTCTGTAAATGATTCCAGATTATTAATTTCAACAATGTGGCTTGGAAGATCGTTCCAAGATGATATTGCCAGAGGTAATGCAGATTTGTTAAATGCCTTTGTGTGGCCAAATACACGTGTGAAACTGTGTGCGTTATATAAGCGGCGAGATGTGCGATATAGGCGGGAAAGAGGTAATGTAGTTGCGTGTTCATTGAGTGATTTTGTGCAGTAAGCAAAGCGGAGCTATTGTCCTTCTAGATTCAAGAGATGGAAGTGATAGTGATTTCTTTATTGCAGTACCGCTAGAATGCCTACTGTAATCTTTCGAGATGAAACGTGCGGCATGGTTTTGAACCGATTCGAGAGAATTTATTAAATATTCCTCATGTGGCGGAAGCGAATTCGAGCTGAGGACGAACAAAGGTTCTGTATGCTATTTCACGAGTGGCTGAAGGGGTTTCACGTAGGTTTCGTTTTAGGTAACCAAGAGTGCTAGATGCTTTTGATGTAACATGTTTTATAGGCGCCTTCCATGATAAGTTTGTTGTAATATGGATACCGAGATATTTGTACAAGGGGATGACAGTGACAGCCCTGTTATTAGGCAAGTAAGTGTAGAGGGAGTTTGTTTTCTTTCGGTTGATGGTCATTATTTTTCATTTTTCTTTATGTAGTGACATTTGCCATAGCGTGCACCAGTTTGTAATTTTATCTAGATCTTTTTGAAGAGCCATGTGGTCGCCGGGTGTCTTAATTTGGCGATAAACTAAGCAATCGTCAGCAAATAATCTGTTTGCTGATGTTATGTTGGATGGCAAGTCATTTATGTAGATGAGAAACAATAGCGGACCCAGCACGCTACCTTGAGGTACACCAGATGACACATCGGCCAAGGAAGATGAATGATTGTCAGTAAACGTAAACTGTTTGCGGAATGTGAGGAAGTTCCTTATCCATGATATTGTAAGGCTGCCTAAATGTAATGATGATAGTTTGGCTATCAATCCAGAGTGGGGAACGCGATCAAAAGCTTTGGCAAAGTCAATAAAGATACTATCAATCTGGAAACCATTGTCTATGCATGGGAATAGCTCGTTAGTGAATTCGATTATTTGAGTCTCACAGGAAAGTCCTTTCCTAAAACCATGTTGCTTTGGATAGAAAAAGTTACTAGCTCCTAAGTGCTGTACACCAGACTTAAAGATGTGTGTGTGTGTGCCTTATTTTGTCCCGTATTTTATTCCCGCTACCGTACACCCCTTAAAGATGGGAATGATTTTCCCGATTTTCCAGTCACATGGTAGTTCCCCTGTGGATAAGGACTGCAAAAGAATGCGTGATAGGATGGGGGCTGTATATGTGGATGTATGCTTTAGAATTTTATTATTTATGCCATCAACGCCGGCTGAGGTAAAGACCTTTAGCTTCTTAATTAGAGATGAGATGGGCCGGAGGCATCAATCTTTATTGGTGCCATATACCTGTAGTTTACGTCTGCGATTGCGGCAATGGTAGAAGAATCATAGCATGTAAACATCGAGAATTCTTGAAAGCAACTTCGGATTCTTCTGAAATAGGTGCTCTGGTATTGTATTGGAGTGAAATTCGGCCCGAGTCTTTTCTAGGGGAAATGCCCAGAATTTCTTAGGGTTATATTGTATCATGAATTGGAGGTCATGTGAAAAGAATTTGTGCTTAGCGCTACGAATGTTACAGCAATATTCTTTTTCGGACTGTTTATGTTTTAACCACGCCACTGAGGTTGCTTGCAGCTGAGCAATTCTGAAGAGGCGTTTTTTTCATTTTTTAATGTGCGTAGCGTCCTGGGATACCATGGTTTTGAACTATTTTCCGGGAAGTGAATGAGCGGAATATGAGTCTGTGTAAGTTGCATTAGTGTTTCGTAAAGAGTTTCCAGTTTTCCTCAACAAGTTGGGAAACACAGTTACGTATGAACGAGCTGCAGAAATTCTGTAAACATCTGTTTATAGCAGTGAAATCAGCGTTGTTATTAATAAATATGCGCTTAGGTGCCGTGGTGAATTTGTATAAGTATAGTTCTATTGTAAGGTTAACGAGTAGATGATCACTAAAACGAGGCACCAAAGAAACTCATGCAACTGTTTCAGGGATGGATGTGAAAAATAGGTCAAGAACATTATTGCCACGAGTGGAGTTCTGAATCATCTGCACTACAGAAAAGTCTAGTGGAAACGCTACGAAATCGTTGGAGTGTTGACAGCGTGACGTTAGGTTAGCCCAGTCAATTTCGGGGTAATTAAAATCACAAATATGAATCATTTAGCGTTTGGAAATTTCGTAGTAATCTCGCAAGCATTTTCATAAAAATAAGACTTGAACGTTCCTGTGCTGTCTAGTGGTCGATAACATATTCCAGATACGTTCTTGGAATGTGAAGATGGCATGGAGACCCAGGTTATTTCAAGTGGGCTTGATACTTCAAGCGGAAAAGCAGTAATGTTTTTTTACGGCTATCAATACACCGCCGCCCCTACTTCCGTCACTGTCTTTACGATAGATGCTTTAGTCAACTGATGGTTGTAAGACTTCGTCATCAGTGATACCGGAGTGGAGCCATGTTTCTATGAGTAGTATAATATCACAGTCGCTGGTTTCTAGATGGGAGCAAACTTCGACACGTTTTGGGAGCAAACTGCGCATATATGTGAAAGGTATCGAAATCTACGCTACAGCATTACGGACACTTGGACTGTGACGTGGATGACAATATGATGAGACTGCCGGCCTTTGAAACTGCTATCTAGATTGTTGAATAATGCTGTCAGTGTCAGCGCAGTAAGTGAACGTGGTATTCTCTATCCGCAGTTTATCGACGGCTAGCTTAAACGGCACATTTTTGGACTTCGCATATTCTATTAACTTTCTTCTGGCGACTAGTGTTTGAAATAAAAAGTCTTCGCGAACAACAAGATTTGTATTTTTGAACTTATAACATTTTCCAATTACTCTTGCTTATCCTTGAAGAAGGTGAATTTAGTAATAATCGGTCTACATTTACCCATTTGATATTTGTCAAGGCGATGCGCACAGTCGACTTGCGAAGGCTCAATTGTAACGCCAAGCTCTTTTGAACACACGTCAATGACTTTGCCTTCTGACCCTGACCACGTTTCATTGGAATTGTCAGGGATGCCGAATACGAGGAGATTACATCGCTTTAGTCGATTTTCTGTATGATCGCATCTTGATTCAATAGTCTTAATTTGCTCAGATATTGAATTAATAGCTTCAGGCGAGCGGAGTGGCAATGCGCCTTGTTTTCTTTTCAGCGATGACGTGTCAACCTCAAGAACACGTATTCTTGAAGATAACTGTTGCAGTTCCACGTTGACAGATGCTTGCCAGTGCTTAAGTGCGTGTAAATCACTACGCATATCTGCCTGCCCGCTTTCAATCCTTGTTACGGTTTCTAAACAGTAGTTCACGTTTCTTCGGTAGAAGGTCCTGGATTTGTCTCAACGTCGCTGGATAGAAGCAGAGCCATTCTTTTAACACGCATTGCTGTAGAGCTGCTACAACGCTTACACAAGTTAGAGAGCTCAGTGGGATACAACACCACGAATAGGCAACGGTTACTACTTCTAACGGAAAAGCAATCAAGGTATCTAACCTGGAACATTAATAAGGGTGAGTGCGCCATTCCTGCAGCGGTGTTGTGCCCCATGTGAGCTTGCACCATGTGAGTGCTTGCCGAGGGATCCTTTTGTAGACTGTGGCCGAGATTGATAGCGGAAGTGGTAGACGTAGATCCAGGTTGGCAGCAAACGTGGGAAGTCCAGCCAGTTGTATGGCGTGTTGGAACGGGAAAGTATTGTTTGGGTGGGGCAGGCCTTGACTGAAAGCGGCATCACGGATGGGGCAGGGAGACGGGAGGCCTAAATTTGCTATCTATTGTCTGACAACTGCCTGTATAAGCAAGACAGAACATGCATTCTCCAGGCAATGCTGACTAGGAACGGCGGAGACATGGCTTCGAGCTCGCGACGAATTAACCGTGTCAAATTTTCTTGTTCAGACAGAGCAGATCCACGCGGCTGTTCCTCACACGAAGACGTCGAAGCTGTATTGAACTGTTGAATAATGCGGCGTCTATCTATCGGTTCGAAATTGCGGCACTCTTTTATGATCGCGGCCACCGAGTCATAGTTCTTGTAGAAAAGCAGGTTAAATGTGGTATCTGCTACGCCCTTCAGGATGTGGCCAATGTTGTCGGTCTCGTTTATGTCTCTGTCAGCTTTACACAAGAGCGCGAGGACATCTTGTATACATGCCACGTGAGATTCTGTTGACATTTGAGCACGGGTCGATAGGTCCTTCTTCGCTGCCAGCTGACGGCCAAAGGGCTTTCCAAAGAGGTCTGCTTGCAGACATCCCAACTCGTTATGTCGTGTTCGTAGGTCTCGTACCTTGCTATCGCTTTGTCTTAGAAGTAGAATATCACATTCGCTATCATTAGCGTTGGGTCCCACCGATTATTTTCGCTTACACGCTCATACCAGGAAATCCAGTCTTCAGCGTCCGTAATATCGATGTCATTGAAGGTCCCTTGGTCTCGCGGCTGGGACAAGACGACGGAGGTCAGAATATGCGGCACCCGAGGTGGGCGGTCGGTCATTGTGAGAGTTTGGCTGTCGATCATCTTGTGAGAGCTCACGCGGCCACCTCTGCGGAGCTCCGTGTTGGTACCCATCCGGGCCACTAAAATGTTGCAAGGTGGAGACAAGCAAGAATGTTGGTTATGTAAGGCGAATGCTGAAGGCACCAGCTGACGCTAGAACATGGCGGCCGAAGCGCCCCAGCAGCAGCAACACTTCTTCGTCATCGTCTCTTGTCGCACGTCCTCCTGTTCTGCATCGCGACAACACACACACACACACACACACACACACACACACACACACACACACACACACACACATATATATATATATATATATATATATATATATATATATATATATATATATATATATATTGTAATGAAAAAAGGAAGAGAATGACATCCCGATCATCATCAAGGGCGGAGGGCATGAGATCGGCGCTCGAACACCACCAACTTGTTCCCCCGACGTACTGTTTCGAGCTACCGCCTGTTTGTTGGACTCCTCGAATAACCCTCCTTACATTTGGTGGAGGTGCTGGGTACGCACATCGCCGGCACCCTGGAACTCCGATCCCGCACGTCGCACTCGACCATGCAAGCTGACGCTGCCCAACCGCCGCCATCTCTCCCGACCGCCGTTTGCCCCGGCCCGGTTCTCCAGAGAGACCCCCCGGTATTTTCGGGTACGCAAGACCAGGAGGTCGAGGACTGGCTGTCGGCCTACGAAAAAGTTAGTGGACCCAACAAGTGGGATGACGCTGGTAAGTTGAGTACCGCGAACTTTTACCTGGCTGGCGTGGCGAAGCTATGGTATACGAACCACGAATCGGAATTTGAGAACTGGTCCGCTTTTAAGGAGGCAATATCTGCTGTTTTCGGTCACCCTGCCGTGCGGAAGTTACGCGCCGAGCAACGGCTGCGCACATGGGCACAGGAACCAAATGAAACCTTTACCGCCTATATTGAGGACATAATCGATCTCTGCAGGCGCGCCGATGCCTCAGTGAGCGAAAGTGCCAAAATACAGCATATTATGAAGGGTATCGACGACGATGTTTTTCAAATGCTTCTTGCGAAGTCTCCTGGCACTGTGTCTGAAGTGGTAACTCTGTGAATCAGCTATGACGAATTGAGAAGGCAGCGGGCTCTCACCCGACGTCCATCTCACACGTACATTCAACCACTCGCTGCACTGGACATCGTGCCTGACCAGTCATACCTTCTCGCACAAATGAAAGAATTTGTGCGAGAGAAGGTGGCCCGTCAGTTGTCGCTCCTGCCGTTTGCTCAGCGTCAGGAGCTCCCACAGCAGCAGCAACTGCAGTGACCAATCCCGTTGGCTCCCGTGCTTCCATACGTCATCCAAGAACAGATTTCGGAGGCCATGCCAGTGTCCATTCAGCAGCAACCTGTCGCCGCGCCTCTTAGATACGCTGAGGTAGTAAAGCGGCAGCAGCTTCAACAGCCCTCACCGTCCCATGGTGTGTCGTATGCTGCAGCCTCGATTCAGCCGTCCGTGACATGGACTGCTCCCATCACTGCAAATGCCTGGCGAATGCGCGACAACCGGCCGATCTGTTTTGCATGCGGTAGCCCTGGTCATATCGTCCGATTCTGCCACCGTCGCGCGCCAGGATACTCAGACGCCCTTTCACCGAACTACATGGATCGTTATAAGAGTCCGGGTCCCCAAACAAGCACGTCTTCATGTGACTATCCGCAACCCAGGTCTTGTCGATAACCTTCACCCCGTCGCCGCTCCTTGTCGCCCATGCGTCGTCGACCAGCCCCTGAAAATGAGGGAAACTAGCCCCCGCAGGTCGTGAGGCAAGAACTGCGCTGTCGAAATGCTCAAGTCCTCCAACTTTGCCGTCGAATATAGTCGAAGTTTTCGTAGAAGGAAGCCGTGCATATGCTCTTGTCGATACCGGTACTGCCGTTTCTGTTATAGACGCCACACTTTGCCGCAAGCTTCGGAAGGTGCCCACGCCTCTTGAGATGATGCCCTCATGTACAGCAAATGGAGACCCTGTTCGGCCTATAGCTGCCTGAACTGCTCGACTTATTATCGCTAAATAGCACTACATTGTTGAGTTTATTGTCCTTTCATCCTGCTCGCATGATATCATACTCGGCTGGGAATTTCTATCGTATAATCACGCCGTTATTGATTGTGCCAGATCAGAACTTGAGCTCTTCCCGTTGTGTGACCAGTCCTACAACCCCGCTCATCAAGCCGCACACAAACTAGTCGTAACAGAAGACACAGAAATTCCGCCGACAGCAGCTGTTTTGCTCCCTGTGTTCTGCAACAGCATATGTGATGAAGCTGCATTCTTTGAACCATCACGCCTCCTTCTAAGTCGGAAGCCACTTCTTCTGCCTTATTCGACCCTCTCTATTTCGAATGGAACAAGCGCTTTCTACCTCACAAATCCTCTTCAGTATCCCATCAAACTGCTTAAAGGTGAATCCCTTGGATGCGTTCAACCCATTGATATCGGCCAAATTTTTTCCGCGCAGTAAGATTCAGCTCGACGCGACTTCGACGTCGTCAGTGCTCTTAATCAATCAATCAATTCCTTATTCAACATCATGATGAGGATGTTGGGTGCGTCGACAAAAAGCCAGAAGAAAGGCTTGACAGAGGTCGACGCACCCTACAATCCTTCTGATGTACCACCTGCGGACCTATTCGATTCGTCGATCGCAGACGGAGTGCCACCATTTGAACGCTCCGCTCTTCTCCAGCTGCTCTACCAGTTCCGCGACTCTTTCGATGTTGCGCAACGTGCCTTTGGCCGAACTTCTACAATTGTTCACTACATCGGCACCGGCTCCAACTCCCCAGTGCGACAACGCCCTTACCGTGTCTCCACCGCAGAACGTCAAGTTATTGCCGACCAGGTCGACGATATGCTTAAACGCGACGTTATTCGCCCTTCACAAAGTCCGTAGGCATCCCCTGTGGTGCTCGTTAAAAAAAGGATGGATCAATTCGCTTCTGCGTAGATTACCGGTGCCTAAACAAGGTCACTAGAAAAGACGTGTACCCTTTACCCAGAATTGACGATGCCCTTGATTGCCTACAAGGTGCTGAGTTTTTTTCGTCGTTAGATTTGCGTTTCGGGTATTGGCAGGTGCTTTTAGCAGAGGCCGACCGTTCGAAGACAGCCTTCGTCACGCCTGATGGTCTATATGAATTCAATGTCATGCCCTTCGGCCTCTGCAATGCGCCTGCCACCTTCGAGCGCATGATGGACTCGGTTCTGCGGGGTTTGAAGGGGCACATGTGTCTCTGCTACATCGACAACATTGTTGTCTTTAAGTAGTAAAGGCAAGGCGCAGAAGACCAGGACTCAAGAAGAAGAACACAAACGACAGGACCGGCACCACTAACAACTAAGTTTATTTTCGCAACAAGCCTGCCTTATGTAGGTTATTCACGCGGAATCGCGCACAAAACTTTAGAAGCAAAAAACAGCAATCTATCGACCACTCAGGAATCATATCTGGCTCGTAATATCGAAGGAGCAACCAAGAACCACACGTGGATCAGCACGGGAGGCATTTGATCTAGTATAGTCTTTTTCCAAGCCAACGGGGACAAAACCAGACATAAAAAGTACCGTCTACGCTTCACTACCAAACTATCCACAACATAACACACTTCAAACGCCTAAGGCCCAGTCAGTGATAAAACCCGCACAACTATGGGATTAATGACCAACGAATAACACGGGAAAAAAGATGAAAAAGGCGTCCAAGTACAGCGTCTGCGTCAAAACTAAAATCTCTAATAGTTACTCACCTAAAAATTGATAAAACATGTGACAGCGCGAAACATAAACCACGTGACAAACAATGAAATGGACAGAAGTGTTGAACGATAAATGTCTAAAGAACAGCGTCTGCGTCAAAAAAAGTGCAACAAAAGCTTAAGAGCCACTAGAAAATCGTCGACAAAATAAAAAACTAGGTAAATAAAAGGAAGACAGACAGTAAAAACAAATGAAATCACTCTAACATGAGGCCTAAATGAAACCTTCTAAAGAAGTCGTCTCCTTGTCACTAAGCATAACGGACGGCCTGCTGACGCATGCGTTTCCCTCTTTTTTGATGAAATAGGCTTCCGCAGTTTCCCGCTCGAACCTGTCTTTTCCAAACGTCAAAATTTAGTTTTGTCATACTGAATGCGGCAGTTAGAGCAGTCTCTGCAATGCTCTGCAAGAAAACTCCCTTCCTTGTTGCGCAGATTACGACAATGTTCCATTCCACGCTCATTGAAACATCGACCTGTTTGTCCGATATAGCTGCGACCACAGCTTTGAGGGATTTGGTAGACTACACGTGTCCTGCATTCAGTGAACTTCTTCTGATGTTGAATTGAACAAGCCGGGCGTTTCTCTCCGTTCATAGCACAAAGCTTAGAGAGCTTGCAAGGCACCGAGAAGACAACCTGAACGTTATGCCTACTCGCCACTTTCTTGATCTTGTGCGTTACCTTATGAAGGTACGGAATTACCGCAACAGGACTGCGTGAAACTGGCTCCCTGACAAGAAGCAGGTGCCTTAGTTTTTGGAGCATCGTTTCGCAGACAGCTCAAATCAGACATGGCGGGAAGCCTGCCTGTTGTAGCCGTTGCACTTGAGCGCTAAAGCTACTTGACGCCAAATGGATACAAGACTTAGTTAAAGCCGTTTGCAGAGAATTGGTAGCAATTGCACGCTTTACAATCTTGGAACGGGCGCTCTCAAACGGTAGCAGCCCTTTCAAATAACGGGGATTGTACATCCAACAACTGCCTTCCTTTGGAAACACTAGCCTGATATCTAAGAACTGGAGTTGACCACAGCACGGAACTTCCTTGGTAAACCTGAGACCCTGACTGTGGTTCGAGAAGATAGTCATGGTTCTCTCAACGGTAGAAACTAATTCGTGCTCAGGGAGGTCCTTCAAAATGACCAAGAAATCATCAACGTATCTGTAAATGGACACTACATGAGGATCACAAAGATTATTACTGATCTCAGCTCCTACAACAGATAGGACGATATCGCAAAGGACAGGAGCTACAGAAGAACCGATGCATATCCCTTTCTTCAGCACATAAAACTTGCCTTCAAACAAAGTGGCGGTTGAGTTCAGGTAGAACTCTAATAAGGAAATGAAATTGTCCGCGCTTTCACCTGCAGCATTCTGGAAGCGGACTTCACCAGTTGATTGGATCTTGTCCATGACCGGCGCTAAGAGACCTTGGTGAGGGACCGAACAGAACGAATAGAACCGAATAGAACGCCGCGTTCCTGTCGTTTGTGTTATTCTTCTTTAGTCCTGGTCTTCTGCGCCTTGCCTTTACTACTTCAAGCATGAACCAACTAGCCCAAGCAAGAGTTTTAATTGTTGTCTTTGCGCCAGATTTCGCAACCCATCTCGAACGCCTCAACCATGTCCTGACGTGTCTGAAGACCGCTCAGCTGCAACTAAATCTAAAGAGCCGCTTTGCTGCGCGAAAACTTACAATTCTCGGTCACGTCATATGAAAGGACGGTGTGCTTCCGGATCCGGCTAAATTACCTGCCGTGACCGACTTCCCCAAACCGACGACTCCAAAGCAGTTACGAAGCTTCGTAGGGTTATGCTCCTACTTTCGTCGGTTTGCGCGCAACTTCGCCTCTATAATTGCGCCTTTGACCCAACTTTTAAGCAGCGCCTCCAATCTGTCGTCATGATCTTCTGAGTGAGACCAAGCCTTCTCCACCCTTCGCCGTCTCCTGACGTCACCACCTATACTGCGCCACTACGATCCTACGGCCGCAACTGAGGTGCACACAGACGCCAGCGGCGTCGGCCTCGGTGCTGTTCTCGCAGGACGAAACCCTAAGTGGTCAAGACCTATGAACACTTACAGAAAAGGTACTACTGGCGTGGAATGTTTCGCTTTGTCCGCAAGTTCATTCGCGGCCGCCACGAGTGTCAGCGGCGAAAAAAAACCACTGCACCCTGCCGCAGGTTCATTACAGCCCCTCCCATGCCCAGACTGCCCTTTCGACCGCGTTGGAATCGACCTTTATGGACCTTTACCTTTGACCACGACGGGAAACCGATGGGCTATCATTGCTGTCGACCGCCTTACACGATACGCCGAAACCGCTGCTCTTCCCACGGCGACAGCACAGGACGTCGCCTATTTCATCCTCAAGCTTTTTGTGCTTCGACACGGTCCTCCTCGCGAACTCCTCAGTGACCGTGGCCGCGTATTTCTCTCCGATGTAATTCAAGCACTTCTCCACCAGTGCAACATTGTACATCGGACGTGTACTGCCTACCACCCTCAGACGAACGGTCTGACTGAGTGGTTTAATCGGACACTGGGCAACATGCTTGGGACGCATGTTGCATCTGATCAATCATACTGAGACCTGGTTCTCCCATCTGCGACATACGCGTATAACACCGCTACGCAAGTCAGAATCGGGGTTTCCCCCTTCTTCCTTCTGTACGATCGCCAGCCGACGCACACTATCGACATTTTGCTTCCGTCCGTACGCACCAGATGCCTCAGAGTGCACGCCCGTGTCGGAAGCTGCCTGTTACGGCCGACAACTAGCCAGGCGCTTTACTACGGCCGACCAACAACGTCAGAAAAAGGCCCGCGATGAGGACCACTCTCCTGCCGTAACATTCGCTCCTGGAGCACTTGTGTGGCTGCTTGTACCACCTTGCTCACCTGACTTGTCGTCCCAACTACTCCCAAATTATCAGGGTCCCTACCGCGTCGTCGAGCGTAGTTCCCCCGTAAACTACGTCACTGAACCTCTTACGCTGCGCGGCGACCGTTGTCGACGTGGACGTGATGTTGCTCACGTAGACAGCCTCAAGCCGTACTTCCACCCTCTTGTCTCCACCTGTTAGATCGTCAGGATGGCTCCACCTTTCTCGACGGGGGCAACTGTAATGAAGAAAGGAAGTGAATGACATCTTCCAGAATGACAAAGGTACGAGATCGACGCTCGAACACCACCATCGTGTTCTCCCGACGTACTGTTCCGAGCTACCGCCTGTTTGTTGGACTCGTGCAATAAACCTCCTTACAATATATATATATATATATATATATATATATATATATATATATATATATATATATATATATATATATTGCAGCATGAAATCAGTGAGAAGAAAGCTTGGCATAGGTCAAGCCAAGGTGTATGCACTGAATGATAATTTTATTTATTTATACAAGTACCTGCAGCGCCACAAGGGCATTATTGCAGGGGGGGACAAATTGAAGAAAAGTGAACATGTGACAAAAACTTGATACAGCAGAGCACAGGTGGTAAAAGTAACAAAATACGTAACATAGATGAGTCATCTCGACGGCAAAACGGTCTTGTGAAATGCGGTGCAAATTTGCAAGACAGAAATGGAAAGGGTACACAATCGCATGAAGTGCAATGCCAGCCAAATGATATAAAGAAAACGGGATAATATACTACGAGAGACTGCGTGACAATAAAGACAGAAACTCTGAACACGTTTTACATTCACCAATGCTCCTGGGAAGCCTATTCCAGTGTGCGGAAACATGTGGGAAAAATGAATTACGGTAGATATCAGTACGACAGCGCATTTCAAGGACTTTCAGCTCGTGATCACATCGTTTAGAGATGAAGTGGGGAGGGAAAATGTACAAGTTCTTGTTTATTCCTGTGAGATCAAAGAAGATTCGGAAAAAAAGTTCTAATTTTGCAGTTAATCGGCAATAAGCAGAGTAATATCATCAGCAATTTCGAAGATGTAGTAAAAGCTGTGGACGAATTCTATACTGAGCTGTAGAATATCCTGAGTAGCCAGGATACCTCCATTTAAAGTAGTTATGAACAGGTTACGGAGGCTCCTTTTATAACCAACGATGAGGTTAGAAGGGCTTTAGAAGAGATGAAACGAGGAAAGGCGGCAGAAGAAGATGAAATAGCAGTCGATTTAATAAGAAATTGAGGAGACAGCATGCTTGAAAAGCTTGTAGCCCTTTATATGAAATGACTCACGACTTCATGGGTCCCCGTGAACTGGAAGAATGCCAGCATTATACTAATCCACCAAAAGGGAGACGTTAAAGAATTGAAACATGATAAGCCCATTAGCTTACTTCCAGTATTTTATAATATATTCATCATGATAACTTCCAGTAGAATAGGGGCAACACTTAACTTCAGTCAACCAAGGGAGCAGGCTGGCTTAAGGAAGGGGTACTATACAACGGATCTCATCCATGTAATCAATCAGTTAATCTGCAGAGTACAATCAGCCTCTCTACATGGCTTTCATAGATTACGAAAAGGCATTTGATTCAATAGAGATACGAGCGGTCATAGAGGCATTACGTAAATATCTTGGAAAATGTCTACAAAGATTGTACAGCTACGCTAATAATCCAGAAGAGAAGTAGGAAGATACCTGTAAAGAAAGCTGTCAGACAAGGAGACACAATCTCTCCAACGCTATTCATTGCGTGCTTGGAAGAAGTATTCAAGCTATTAAATTGGGATGGCTTAGAAGAAAGGATCAATGGCAAATATCTCAGCAATCTTTGGTTTGCAGATGACGTTTTCCTGTTCAGCAACACTGGGGAGGAGTTACGACAAATGATTGAGGACCTTTACAGGGAGAGTGTAAGAGTGGGGTTGAAGATTAATATATAGACAACAAGGGTAATGATCAATAGCCTGGCGAAGAAATAGGAGTTCAGCATCGCCAGTGAGTCGGTAGAGACTGCGAAGGACTAGGTCAATTACTCACAGGGGACTCTGATCATGAGAAGGAAATTTACAGAATAATAAAATTTGATAGGGGGGCATGCGGCGGACATACTTAGATTCTTACTGCAGGCATACCATTATTACTAAAAAGAAAGGTTTACCACCTGGGCATTCTACCGGTGCTAACATATGGGGTGGTAAATCGGAGGCTTACGAAGGAGTTCGAAAACAAGGACCGCACAAAGAGCAATGGAACGAAGAACGATAGGTGTAACGTTAAGAGACAGGAAGAGAGCGGTTTGGATCAGAGAACAAATGGGTATAGCCGATATTCTAATTGACATTAAGAAAAAGAAATGAAGCTGGGCAGGTCATGTAATAAGTAGGTTAGATAACCGGTGGACCATTAGGATTAATTGGTGCCAAGAGGAAGGAAGCGCAGTTGAGGACGGCAGAGGACTAGGTGAGGTGATGGATGAATGGATGAATATCTTTCTTGAGGTCAGTCGGTGCACGTGATTAGCGCGCAGCGGGCAGTTCCCCCGTCAGGACAGAGAGGCCATGCCCCTCCTCCGCGTTACGGGCCCGATGGACCGCCCAGAGCTGTGCTTCAAGGTCTGAGCTGCGCAGAGCTCGGTCCCACTCTTCCTTGGTGGTCCCGGCGCCAGGAGTCCATCCCAGAGCATGTGAGCAGGGCTGGCTTTAGGAAAGCGACACGCATTGTGAGGGCGCGCGTCCGCAAAGATTTTGTGCAGAAAGGCCCGGCGTGGGTAGGTGCCCGTCGCAAGCCGCCTGTACGTGACTTCTTGTGCTTTATTGATAGCTATGTGCGGTAGCGGCATGGTTCTCTTGACTAACTCATAGTGCTGGGTGAGATCGCTGTAAGGGACGAAGGGGTCGCGCTCGCTCGCCCATCCTGCCGAGAGGGAGTCCGGGCTCCTACGGTGAGCTAGGTCTCGTGCGGCGTCGTGTGCCGTCTCGTTGAGGTTAGGGAGCGGCCCATCTAATGGTCCCATGTGTGCCGGGAACCAATTGATGTAGTGTGGGGGTGAGGTGATGAGTACCAAGTATTCTGCCGACGGTCGGGGATATGCTTACTGTTCCTAAGGACAGAATTGGCCTCTTGGAGTCGCAGTATACCAAGCTTTTATCGTCTTCTAAGATTGCAAGACTGATGCTTGCCTGATAGGCCACCTCAGGACTATCAGTGCGGACCGCGCACGCGTTGATGGCCGTGCCATCTTTGTTGACCACCGCTGCCACGTGGGCTCGTCTGCCGGGATATTTGGCTGCATCCGCACAGCAGCATGCTTTCCCGGAGGCGGCTGCCTGTCGAAGGAGCGCTTTTGCTCCAGCAAGTATTCTGGTATAGGAGCTCTGGTTTCATAGGTGAGGTGACGAAATTAAGAAATTGGCAAGCGGAAGTTGCAATCGGCTGGCGCAGCACAGGGGTAATCGGAAATCGGAGGGAGAGGCCTTCGTCCTGCAATGGACTTAAAATAAGTTGTTGTTGATGATCATGATGATGATGATTTTTCGATGTTAGCAGCCTCTAAAAAACTAAGAATCCTTCCTCCAACAACGCTGACAAGTGAGAGTGATGCCGATAGCCCGAATGGCGAATTGTGAAATCCGCCTATCGTTGTGCTTCACAGGAACGCCTGTAACTGTGGTTAACCACCTACATCTTGACCTTTTCAATCACTTTTGAAAATAATAAGCTGGTGCAATAAGCTCGCGTTGTTGTACATACAGGTCTTATATTTGTACCGCGCTTTCACTCAAGTACACGCCTATGTCATGACCGGCTGGCCTCTTTCGTCGCTGTTCTGTCGATAGACGAGCCAAGCCAACTCATCGAAAACGAAGGCGGAGGCAGCGCCGCTTTTCAGCTCACTACAAACGAACGCTTATCGGCACATTGTAAGTCAGGAAAACCTTATAATATTAAAAAAAGTATGCTGCATTACAATATTAATAAAAAGACCAGGAACCGCGTACCGTAGTAGAAAGTCACGCGGTGGGGGGGGGGGGGGGGAGGGACCTCTCATGCAGCTTCATGTTTTTTTGCCGCATGGGGCGCCAAAGGTAATTTTTCGAGACTTTTAGCGATGAATTAAAAATATAAATCCATGTTTGATGAGAAAACATGGCTCGTTTTAATCACTACGATGGGGAATCGTTCATCAGCTGGGTTATCTCGATTCATGTTCTAAGTGGCTGTCTGTCCCTTTAATAAAACCTGTACAGATAAACTGGCTTCACATAGGCATTCCTAAAGCACACATACCGCTAAATACAATAGCGCATGACATTCATCAGCCTTCTTTAATTTGCTTAAGAGGAAGCGTCAGCTCGGGTGCTCCTATCTAAATACATCTAAAAGGAGAATTCGGTTTTCTCGGCAACCACTGCACCACATTTGACGAGGTTTGTTGCGTTAAAAGAAAAACATGAAATCTAGTGACTGTTGGTTTCGAATTTTTATTTATGTCGTCAAATGTTTATTAAAAATTGGCAAAACTCGAAAATTTTCAAGAAACGATACTATCAAGTTTACAACTCTGTAACTCAGCAACGAAAAATCGTAATACAATTCTGTGAATTGTATCTAATGGTAAATCTAAAGTGGACAAAATTGATATGGCACACGTGAATCTAAAAAGAATGTAATATGGAAATACAGCTTTCGCAGAACCCTTGTAAACAACACAACAAATCCACGTAAGATGTATAATGGTATATCGAATTTGTCCGCTTTGAACGATCTAATGGATGCCGTTTACAGAAGTGCGATATCTGCTCTTGATGCAGAGCTATGAATTTGTAAACTTCATGCGTCTATTTTTTTTTTTCAAACTGTCGAATATTTGAAAATCTTTCTAACAAAATTCAAGCCCTAAATCGAAATTCCACTTGCAACAGTCACTAGAATTTAACTTTCTCTCTCAAATGCAACAAATTTCATTAAAATTGGTCCAGGGGTTATCTCAGAAAAACATTTTTGCGTTTTATATGTATTAGAATTGGCCGCGGCGGAGTCGGGCCCGAGCTAAAGCTTGCTCTTAAGTTTATTCTGCCAGTTTTTTCCGTTCACAAATATTAGCACCGCATCATCCTCGTGACGTCACTGCATCGAATCCCTCACGGTGCGGGGAAGAAGACGAAGTGACTGCGAGCCAGGACGCGTCACGTCGAAGCCCCGCAATTTGTTCAAATTAAGTGTGATTTTTGCGAAACCAGTGCCATTGCACCGCGGCATCACGTTTATGAAGATATATGCTTCACTTCAAGACCATTTTCGACCCTGTGAGTTTATTTTGTGCACTACCGCGAGGACTTTTATGCCCGAAGCGGGCGCTACGTCGGCTAACCCTAACGCCGTACCCGCCGACGATTTCTTCGCTTGGACGGACGCCGGGGCTCCCACCGGCACAAAGACATCTACCCAAGTCTTGCCAACGGCACTACAATGAATTACGAAGTGATCGGCCGAGAAATCGACCCCTCGGAGGTTTCCGTCAGGAACGGGTGGTGCGACATCGCCCCACGAAGAGCGACCAAGCCTAAGTCTAACCTCAACATGGCTGCCAACGTGGCAGCCTCCGGCGCCAGAGCGAAAGCAACCAAGCCCATGTCGGCCCGTAAAGAAGTCATCAAGGCAAGTAGAATGCCCTTACTCCCGCAAAACGAGACCAAAGTAGTAATTCGCATCCGCGGCGGACTGAACATCGCCAAAGCCGGACACGTGGGAATTGTGCAGGCCATTCAAGAAGCAGCCGGACTCGAACCGATGCAGTGCGACGGGGACACGATTTGCCCCAACCTCAAACAGAACATCATGGTCGTGAGTTCCCCGCTACCCGAAAACGTCAACGGGTATTTGAAAATTCAGAGCGTCACCATCGCCGGGAAGACGTACGAGGCCTTCTCCTACCAGACTGCACCGGACGACACGTGCAAGGGAGTCATTCGCAACATTCCGCTCCACCACACGCAAGAAACAATAACCAGGTCCATCGTCAACCCGAGAAACCCACTCGCACTGGCGGCGAAGCGCATTAAGGAAACCGGGACGGTGATCGTAGTCTTCGAAGGGCACAAAGTTCCCAACCACGTGATGTACGGATGTGCATGGGTAGAGTGCTCGCTCTACAGGAAGCAGATCGCCATATGTCAGGCTTGCGGCAAACTAGGGCACCGAGCAGACGTATGCCCCACACCGGAGAAGCAGACTTGCAGGGATTGCGGCATTCCAGACCCCGGAGAAGATCACGCTTGTGAAGAAGTCTCTTGCGCGCTTTGCGGCGAGAAACACCCCACGGCCAGCAAGGAATGCAAGAGCAGATACCAGGTCCCGTACGTGGTACGCAAACGAAGAATCCAGAACAAGCAGGCAGCCATTGCGTCCAAGAAACTTCGAGAAAAGCGACGAGTCTCTTAAGGCGGAACGGCGCGGGTGCGGCGCAGCATCCAGACGGACAGCGCGAGCCCAGAGGGCGCTCCAGATCCAGAGGGAGCTCGGGATCCCGATCGGCCAGCAGAGGTCGCAGGAGCCGCTCCCGCACACCCGGGAGCCGGGGCCGCTCCACCTCGGGCGTGCGCTTCGCACCCGCGGCCGGAGCTAACAGCTGGGCCCAGCGAGTCAAGGCGACAACGGGATGCCAGGCCTCGGCAACGGCAGGGACGCTGCCCACTAACTCCGGGCCACTGAGGGACCAATCTCAGGTGAGCTTGCAAGCGCGGCCAGAGAATACTGTACACAAAGACATCTTAGAGAGAATCAAAGCACTCGAGCACGAAAACGCTCAACTCAGACGCACAATGACAGAACTGGCTAACGAGAATAGATTGCTTAAAACGCAAATTAGCTCACCAACTGCACATACACAGGACATGCACATGGACACTTCACCCAGTCCGAATCCCTCCAGCGTAGCGGAATCAGAAACGACTAGTCAAAGCCCACCCGCGGGCATACCAGTTACCAAGAAACGCAAGGCCAAGACCACGGAATGCGACACGCCTGCCAAGGACATAGACGGTAAATTGGACAAGATCCTTAGTACCCTAGGTCAACTACAATTCGATGTCGAGTCACTAAAGAAGGGGCACGACAGACTAGTAGAGGCGGTCGATGGCCTAACGAGCAGGGTAGAAGTGATGGAGAAGGGCTTCGGTGCCAGGATCGAGGGCCTCGAGAGGACCGTCTTCACTCACTCCACGGCACCGGTCAACTCCCCTGCCTCCCCCATGGTCAGAAGGAACACTGCAACAAGCGATATCGTCACAACCAAAATGGCGGTAAAGTCCGCAACCATAGTAGAAAGCAAAAATGGAGAAGGCAAATAAGCGAGAACCAGCCGAAAGGCACCAAGCGCAAACGAACAATCAAGGCAAGCTTATAATCTGGCAATGGAATTGTCGCGGGTTCCGAAACAAGAAATCGGTCTTGCAACAGCACATCAGACACACTACAGACAAGCCGGACATCATACTCATTCAAGAGACCAACACCGACACACCCACACTTCCGGGATATGAAACAATTGCCGTTCCACCAACAAAAGCCTGCAGCGGCGTAGCGACGTTTGTCAGTAACAGGCTCGCGTGGGCCGAAATTGACAGAAGCAATCCGGACAGCAAATGCGAGCACTTGTTCATCGAAGTCTTTCCCAAAGGCAAGAAGGCTAAGAGCATACTAGCACTGAACACGTACAGCAGCCCGAACCACAGAACGCAAAGTTTCAAAAGACTGTTGAAGAAGGCCAGGGACAAAGCCGGGGACAACCCACTGATTATTGCCGGAGATTTCAACGCCCCAAACGTAGAATGGGGCTACGGCATCACCAGCGCCAAAGGCAGAAATCTGGCCAGCGATGCGGAAGAGATGGGCCTCAACCTTATCACGTCCGCGCTCTACCCTACCAGGATGGGCAACTCGGTCTCGAGGGACACCACCCCAGACCTCACGTTCGTTCTCAACACCGAGGGGGCCACCTGGCATAATACCGGCGAAGACCTCGGCAGCGACCATTACATTGTGGAAACGTCAATAGCAATCGCCTTGAAACCACTACGAAAGTGGAGATACACGGATTGGGATGCGTTTAGACAGATAAGAAAGGAACGTACCGACAAGCCTGCTACACTAGAACAGTGGACGCAAGAACTAAAGGAGGACGCCCGCAACGCGACCAAGGAAATAGAAACAGATGCCCAGACAATCGGGATGGACGCTAAGCTCGCTCACATGCTGGAAGCGAAAAGATCCATACTGCAGAGATGGCGTACCCAGCGACTCAATAGAAGACTTAGGAAAAGGATTGCACTACTGAACAAGGACATTGAGCACCACTGTGTAGTTCTCTCCAACCAACAATGGGACGAAGTATGTGCAAGGGCCGATGGCAGCGTGACATATGGAAAAACTTGGAACCTACTCAAACACCTTCTTAACAAAGGTCAAACCAGGAGCTCCCAGACCAAGGCGGCTGACAAGGTAGCGAAACGTGAACTCAAAAACTCCAACGAGCTGGAATTTATGGCAAGACTTGCCGAAAGATACATGCCACTCTCGAGCAGCGAGGAAAACGAGGCCGAGGCATCCGCTTCCCCGTACACGGGAGCGGACAACCCCGACCTCGATGAACCCTTCACCCTGGAAGAAATCAGGACCGTCCTTCAAAACTTGAATGGCACATCGGCCCCAGGTCCGGACGGTATTAGTAACAAGGCCCTTCGTAACTTGGACGAAGACTCCGTCCAGTTCCTAGCGGATCAAATCAATCAGGTCTGGGCTTCCGGCAGGGTCCCACCGGAATGGAAGAACGCCACCACGGTTCTCATTCCAAAGCCCAACAAGCCCTCGGGCGTCGAGAACCTCAGACCCATATCACTGACGTCGTGCGTGGGTAAGGCGGCGGAACACGCCATTCAAAACAGAATCTCCAGATTCCTCGAAACCAAGGGGCTGTTACCACACACCCTCATCGGATTTAGACCCGGTCTATCAACTCAAGACACCATGATTTTAATCAAGCACCAAATCATTGATGACCCCATTAGAAACGCCAAGGCCATTCTTGGGTTGGATCTAGAGAAAGCGTTCGATAACCTCTCTCACCAATACATTGTGGACACCATTTCCGAACTCAACCTCGGAGCTAGGTTCCACTCGTACGTCAAGTCATTCTTGGATAACAGGACGGCTACGCTCCGATTTGCCGACCTCTCCACGGAGACACTCTCGCTGGGGAGCAGGGGCACCCCCCAAGGCTCGGTCATCTCCCCTATGCTTTTCAACCTTGCCATGGCGGGACTTGCTGAGAAACTAGGGCAGATCCACGGGCTCGAGCATACCATATACGCAGATGACATCACCATGTGGGTGTCCAAAGGAACCCCGGGCATGGTGCAGGACATCTTGCAAGAAGCAGTGAACGCCATAGAAGAATTTCTCATTCCCACAGGACTCAGATGCTCGCCTACCAAGTCGGAGCTGCTCGTACGCAGACCCACGCAGAAAGGCCGCAGGCCATACTCGTCAGACTTCGACTATAATCAAGAAATTATCGTACGAACCACTTCGGGACACGCCATACCGTGCGTCGACAAAATCAGAGTCCTGGGTATGATCGTAGAGACTAAAGACGTCAATGCCTCTACGGTTCAGAAGCTCATCACCAAAACCAACAACGCTATTGGACTCATCAGAAGAATTGCCAATAGACACAGGGGCCTCAAGGAACATAACCTCATCAAACTCATACACGCGTTCGTCACCTGTCACTTCGCATACGTTGCGGCAATGCTCAATTGGACACGATCCGAAAGAGACAGACTGAATGCCCAAATCAGAAAGGTCACCAAGCAAGCCCTCGGCATTCCAACCAGCACCAGCAACGAGAAGCTGGGGCACCTGGGCATGCACAACACCCTGGAAGAAATTGCCGAAGCCCAGCAGCGCGCCCAGCTTGCTAGGCTTTCGACGACGCCTCCGGGGCGCACGATCCTAGAGAAGCTAGGCTTTGCACAAGGACACATAGAAAAAGACTTTGCGGACCTCCCACGGGACATACGCGCCAGGATCACGGTCCGCCCTATACCTAGAAACGTACACCCCGAAAACAACAGGGGCAGACGACAAGCGAGAGGACAATTCCTTCTTAACCAAGCCTTGGCGAACCGTGAACGCTCAGCTTTTGTGGACGCGGCGGCATACACGGGAAACAAATCTTTCGCAGTGGCGGTTGTGGACGGCCGCGGATCCACAAGATATGCAGCCACGGTAATTGCAAGGAAGCCTGAACAGGCCGAACAGGTTGCGATCGCTGTTGCGCTCACCGACGACAATCTTTCCCATATCTACAGCGACTCCATAGCCGCTATCAGAGCTTTCCAGAAGGGCACGGTCTGCGCACAGGCTCTCAAAATTGTTTCAAAGAAAGAGATTAAGAAACACTTCATATACTGGTTCCCGGCACACTTAGGACCAAAGCTCGGCGACGTCCCCAACCTTAACGAGGCGGCACACGAGGCTGCGCGCGCGCTTACAGACCGCGCGGCTTCACCCGACCACTCGGAGAATAAGGACGCGCCCACTACATACAACGAAGTCACTAAACACTACTACCTACAACGCAGACAATATAGCACGCCACACCGCACGCTCACTCGAGCTCAAGCAGTTACACTCAGAATGCTACAAACAGACACATACCCCACTCAAAACAGATTACACCATTACATGCCTGAGCTCTACGACAAGTCTTATTGCACCAATTGCAATACATCCCTTAACGTTTATCATTTACTCTGGCCGTGCTCGCAAGCTCACGTAAACTACGAACAGGACAAGCGCAAGTTTGAAGAGGCAATCCGGAGCGAAGAACTCGCTCCCCAACTCTGGGCCGTCCAGCAGGTCCACGACGCCGCCAGGAAACTCAACCTCCCGGTTCCGTCGTGGGAGACGCCCACTCCATGAGAGCCCGCAGCTCTCGTGGCCTGCAGGACCTGAATAAAGTTGATTTCCTTCCTTCCTTCCTCACGGTGCGCGTTCGTGCAATCTGTATTTTGCGTTTCTGCATAGCTTACGAACGGCGTAGTGCATAAACATAGACATTCTGTGACATTGTATTACATTGTAGGATATTGTATGTACAACACGTGCGAGATTTGGACTTTTCAATGCATAAACGACGGAGATTAACAACAGAGCATGATGTTCAATTGAAACAAAATGATATTGCACGTCGCATAGAAAAAAAATATAAATGCTCAGGTAAGGGATTGCACATGATTACATATGCAGCATTAATTCACCCGGTTCGTGAAAGCTTCCATACGCGTAGATTCGTTCATGTTAGTTGCCTCAGTAAATATTTTAACGCGAACACGTGCGAGTGTTGGAGGCTTTGGTGCAGGTATCCTATCTACTAGATATGTCTCCATTCGAGTGGCAATGTTGTTCAAATTAATAAAGGATCAGCGAATGATACAACTATTGAACGTGGGAAGCTATTTGAATGTGCGGCATGCGCTTGAGAAGGGAATGCGTTCCCACTGCGTATGCAACAAAGTACTAGGTTGGACAGCGATGTGGAAACAACTGGGGACGCAAGTGCTCCTTAGGTCACCAGAACGAAATTGTAAGAAGGCGGACGGACGCAAACAACCTTAACGTAAGCCTAAAAAGCCGATTAGCGCTAAATTAAGCAGAGCTACATCGTCTGCTTTCGCTTGGGTGTCCTCCTCAGGGGCTGAAATGGTGATCCCATTTGGGGGCCACTAATCTCCTCTGTTCAGTTGTCTCGCACTGAGCAAAGCAGTTTCGGAAATCAGAGTCCCCGAGGGCAAGCGAAAGCACCCCGCTTTGCCGGCGGCTAAGCTTCAATTAGGCTTTGTGTGGAAATATAATACCGTAATCTCCGAAACATGCATTTCGCAGTTTAAATGGGAGGGTTTACGCTGAAGGTACGAATTGCTAATGTCACTTCGTTATTACAGTGGCGCACATGTTCGCATGAAAATATTAGAGATCGGGCTACTTACTATGTTATGGTGTAACTCGTAGCGCGGGAACGAAACACGAAATACAAGCGATATGTGTTTGTCGTTTTCCTTCTGCCTTGGCTTTCGCACGGCACCACACGTTTGCAGCAGTAGAGTAACGTGTCCACAAATGTGCTTCCAGCCGTCAGCGTTCATGTACCTGCGTCTCTCGCTCGCGCTCACCGCATAGCAAAACTTTACAAGCGAAATTATATGTGCAATCTCGAGTACAAGAACATCAGTGTACTACTCTGTGCAACGGCTCTGTGTGACTATGATGGTCTGTTCGATTCCCAGATTCGGTGGCCGCATTATGAAGGCACGGAATTCAAGAATGTTTGAGTTAATTCAGACCTCTCCCTACCTGAGATTCGCTAACCATGGCAGTGCTATTTTCGCTATTATCACGTGCGCACTTATTCAAAAATAGAAAGTTCATAGCACGTAATATCTTTTAGGAATGGCTCTAAATGTGTTCCTACGTGCTGTGTCTGTTCCAATAAACTGAAGTAAGAAACAAAGTGATAACGCCGTTTCTTCCAAGGACGGAAATAGACGTTGAATTTAATGACGGATTGGAGATGTTCGGCTTGTTGAAGGCATGCCATGCTACTGACCACCAACGCAGATGCGCATTGTAATTAATTTCTTTCTCGTAGCTGCACGCTCATACAATCGGACCTACTTGCGGCTTACAAAAATAACAGAGATCAAGCACCCTAGGCGATTCGTTTATGATGTCAATTTCTTTCACCGCATATCGGAATTGTTAGTTTCTGTAATGCCCAGTTTTAATTTGCCACTGCTTTATGTGCTTTTTGATATGCGTGTCGGCTCGGAAAAAAGGGTGAGCCAAAAGAGCAGTTCGAGAGATATCAGTGAAAGGCTCTAAACGTGAGCGGCCTTCACAGTGAAATCACGCACAGCTGTCTGACCTCTGGTTCATCCTCGCACCAACTGCAATTTGGCTTTTTCATCTTCTTTCCGGAACAATGGATGCTCTGTATAGGAAGAAAAAAGAAAAAGAAAACGAACCCTTAGTTGCAAACGACGCAGAACCGCCAAGAGGGATGAGGACGGAGAAATAGTCATCTAGTCTTGCAGTGGCTTTCAGCTATTAGACCGGAGATAAGGCGGAAACGACAGAGCGCTCGTTTCCGCAAAAGCGGGTCCGCGGTTAGAGGTCCAAGGGCTCGGGAGAATTTGACAACAACAACAACAACAACAACAACAACAACAACAACAACAACAACAACAACAACAACAACAACAACAACAACAACAACAACAACAACAACAACAACAACAACAACAACAACAACAACAACTGTTTATTGTTTTTTTCTAGGGCATAAAAATTAAAAATCTAATGGTCAAAATTTACCCTATAAAATAGAGTGAATTGATGTAAATCGTGCGAAAGTTAGGATGTCGTCGCTTTGTGAGCATTAGCGTTCAGGCGACTCATTGTTTGTTGCAATGTGTGAAAAAGTTCTTTATAATGGTGGTGTGTTGTATCTCCATCGTTTGCTGCTCAGAAAGACAACCTCGGTATGCGTCACTTCTCGTGGGACACAGGGTCTGACCTTTTGCAGATG